>NW_026938648.1:0-85285 GCF_032062105.1 Saccostrea cuccullata | reverse complement strand
CACCAAAATTTTTGACTATCAATGTCAATCTATGCACAGAATGAATAAAAAATGTTCTAAAATAAAAAAAAATCCTTCACCAAAGACTACTGTCCTGCTTAGCTAAACGACTGCAATTGAATGACTGAAATGAAACAAGAGTTCACTCACTGTTTTTACTGTCTCATTTCTTTTATCTACTTATTAGACGGATGGAAAACAATGGGTACCTGAACTCCTATTGTGTTATTATAGGACTCCTCCAGGTAACTTATGGACATTCAAATGGCAATGTTTTAAGTAAGATATATGCCTCATACTATTCTTCTATATGTAAAATTATCATACAGTTTTCGGCCCTAACGGGCCTCAAACAGTCTGATAATTTTACATATATATAGAGCAGTATTCGACATATATCCATTACTTATAAATGCATCTCTATATTGTTTCATTTTCATAATCAATACATATCTAATTAAAAAGTAAAATTCGAATGAGTGTCATAATGTACACTTCAGAAAATGATTGTTTTCTTCAATTCAGGTTCTAGTACAAGGTTTTACCTCCCTACACAAAGCCAGGGCTCCAAACAATTGGTGCCCCCCCCCCCGCTATACTGGGTCCAGTAAATTTTGGATTTGGGCTTCTGATTCGCAGAAAGCAAGACCTTGGAACCAGTGATGCATATATTTCAGTCACAATTTGCCCCCCCCCCTTCCCTTCAGCAACCTCCTTCAGTTTGCATTGTATTATTTTATCTTTGTAATTGTTGAAATGTTAAGAAATGTCATCAATAAAATATGAGAAGTCTTGGAACTGCTACCCATAATATTGTTTGTTTTTTAAATGAGGATAAATAATTGGTCAGATTTTTTAAATTCGGTCACTTAGAGACCACAGATTAAAAAAAATCAGAGTGCATGTGGAGATGTCTTGTGACAGATAATGTACAGGTGAACTATCAAATACCTATGTTTTCTTTCAAAAACTATAATCAAAGTTAATTTTTCTGTGACTGACCTGTAGTCAAATGAGTTGTAATATTTCTTTACTTTCGTGAAAGTGGCTGATGGTTATACATGATGAATCCATCGTTTTATCAATTTGATCTAGTTGTATTTTATGAAATAAATCTGGCATTTTAAAAGTCAGTATTTGCTATTGATAAGTTATTTAATCTTTTCATAAAGAAGTATAAACATCTGACAGGTAGATAAAACAGGTGTGTCACGTGATTAGCGCCCATACACAGGACAGCCACCATTGCTGGGGCCCGTTTCATAAAACGTCCTGAGCCCAGAAGTAACGCTATGCCAGTGTAAGTCGGGACTAGCACGAAGATTTGCATTTCTTGTTGTGGAATACTATACATTACATCGTGAAAAACTATACATTGCATTCATTTGACTTATATGTTACTTTAATATAAGTACATCAATTCCATTATCAATAAATATCAATAAAGATGCGCACATGGCATTATTTTGATTCGTATCACTGAAAAAACATAAGTTTAAAAATCTGGCAAACTGTCTTAATGAGTTTTCATTTAAGTGTTTGAATTACTCATGAAATAATATAATTTGAGTAAAAAAATCAAAGTTTGATGCCCCCTTAATCGCAGATTCAGGAGTACATGTACAGTAAAACTCCTTTAGTACGAACACGGATATAGCGAATTCACGGATACAGCGAAGTTGTTATAACGATCTCTGATATAACGAATTTAAGGATATAGCAAACTGATTTCGAGTCCCGTTGAGGTTAAATTTAATGAAATTTACATCTTTTATAACGAACTTTCAAAGATATCAAAGTTTGATAAATTGAACTGACTTTATTTTCTTTTAGCATTTGAATATCAAATATCAATTCATAATAAAACCTTAGTTATCGAAGGTATGTTTTATAATTTTTGCTTCTCTAACATATTCATTGGCGTCGGAAGCAAACTGAAAGTGGGGGGGGGGCTAAGTGTAAAAAAAAATTTTTGTACCTTAAAAAAAAACCTGACAAGCAAAAAAAAAAAAAAAAGGAAAATGTCCATTTTTCTAACACGAAAATCCTATTTCGTGTGTGTGGGGGGGGGGGGGGGGAGGTTAGTTCGAACTTCGGTACCAAAAATTTTTTTCCGAACACCACCACTTTCCCATTTTTAACCCATACTAAGACGTATCTGTAGAAAGTGAGGGGGGGGGGCTAAACCTACGAAGATATGTTCAATGTCTATACTAAGTATATATTTGGAAAAAAAAGTGGGGGGGCTAAGCCCCCCCTAGCCCCCCCCCCCCCCACCCGGTTCCGACGCCTATGATATTTGGTAGAAACAGTTGAAGGAAAACATGCATATTGCGAATTCGCTATATATGGTTATACGAATTCGTTATACGGATATAACGAATTACGGATATAGCGAATTAAATTCACGGGTCCCCAGGACTTCGCTATAACCGAGTTTTACTGTATATATGTTTTGCCCTGTCCGTCCGACTGTGTGTCTATTTGTCCGCAAAAACTTTACCTTGCTCATAATTTGGAGTGGGTGGGGCTATGGCTTTCATATTTTACATGACTGTACAGTCTTTCTGACAAGACCTTCCTATGGGTACCATCCTAATTTGACTTCTTGACTTTGAATTTTGACCCACTTTTGAAAAAAAATAACAAACTTAATCCTTGTCCACAGCTTTTGAACAGTTGATGCTAGGGCATTCATACTTCATTGTGACAAAACCTTTTAATGGGTATAAATATATTTGACCTTTTGACTTTGACCTAAGAAAATGACTCAATTTTAAAAAAAACGTAAACCTTGGTCATAACTTTTTGAACAGCTAGTAATATGGCTTTCATATTTCAAAGGCATGTTATTTTGACAAGATCTTTCTTTGGATACTTAAAATTTTGACCTGTTGACCTAGACTTAAGAGTTTGAACAACAACTTTTGAAACAAGAGGCCCATGGGCCTTATAGGTCACCTGAGCATCATGCAACAACTTTCAAATGATTGAATTTGGTTCATGTTTTAAGCTAGATGCTATGGCATTCACAATTTTGAAAGAGGGACCATTGCTTATCATAATTATACACTTAGCAATTGTTAAGTTTGTTTACTTAATATGGATAAGCAGGGTAGGGGAACAAAAAAGTATGTCAACTAATCAGTAATATTCAGCAATAATCAGGAGTGCTCCTACCACACATGAACCCCTGACCCTAGGTCTACACATTGCACATTTTTTGAAAATGCACACTTGCTTATCAAAAATGTTTGATTAATACAAAGGAGCAGATTTCAAACCATTCATTTTTCAGTATATAAGTAGAGCACCCCCTCCCCATTTTGGTATCTCTGACCCAGGGGCCTTGAAATTCACAATTCTGGAAGAAGAGCCCATCCCATCATAACTATGTTAAAAGATCATTCTGCTTATTACCCAGGAGTAGAGAAAAAGACTTTCATAGATGTAATGTATTTTCACCATATAATCATTATAGAGCCACATCCTAACACCATAACCCCTGACCCTGGGGCCATAAAATTCACAATTTTGGTAGAAGCATTCTTGCTCATCATAACTATGTCCTGAATTAGATTATATAATACTCAGAAGCAGAGAAGAAGATTTTCAAAGATTTAATGCATTTTCACTATATAATCAATTGAGCCCCGCCCTAACACCAGAACCGCTGACCCTGGGGCCATGAATTTCACAATTTTGGTAGAGGCACTCTAGCTCATCATAATTATGTACTTAGTTAGTTTATTTAATACTCAGGAACAGAGAAGAAGATTTTCAAAGATTTTATGCATTTTCTCTATATAATCAATAGAGCCCCGCCCTAACACCAGAACCCCAGACCCTGGGGCCCTGAATTTCACAATTTTGGTAGAGGCACTCTTGCTCATCATAACTATGTACTTAGTTAGTTTATTTAATACCTAGTAGCAGAGAAGAAGATTAAATTTTTAAAAGATTTAATGCATTTTCACTATATAATCAATAGAGCCCCGCCCTAACACCATAACCCCTGCCCCTGGGGCCATGAATTTCACAATTTTGGTAGAGGCACACTTGCTCATCATAACTATGAACTTTATTAGTTTATTCAATACTTAGGAACAAAGAAAAAGATTTTCAAAGATTTAATGCATTTTCACTATATAATCAATAGAGCCCCGCCCTAACACTATAACCCCTGACCCTGGGACCATAAAATTCACAATGTTGGTAGAGGCACTCTTGCTCATCATAACTTTAACTTAATTAGTTTATTTAATACCCAGGAGCAGAGAAGAAGATTTTCACAGAATTAATGCATTTTCACTATATAATCAATAGAGCCCCGCCCTAACACCAGAACCCCTGACCCTGGGGCCATGAATTTCACAATTTTGGTAGAGGACTCAATGCTGATTACAATCATACCAACAGTTTGACTGGTTGATGTCTGGGAGTAAGGAAGAAGATTTTTAAAGATTGTACTAATTTTAGTGGTTTTTGCCCCACCCCCCAGGCCCCAGGGGGGCAGGGACCATGAAATTCACAATTTTTGTTCCCCTTCACCCATAGATGCTATATGCCAAAATTGGTTGAAATTGGTTCAGTGGTTTCAGAGAAGAAGCTGAAAATGTTTGAATGTTAACGCACGACGCACGACGCACAACGCACGACGACGGACATTAACAGATAGCAATAGGTCACCTGAGTTTACTCAGGTGACCTAAAAACGTTAACCTTGGTCATAACTTTTGAACATTTGGTGCTATCGCTTTTTTATTTCAATAGATTCTGATAACAATGTTTTCCCCTGAGTACCATTAATTTCAAATTTTAATCCTTTGATCTTGTCCTTGGTGTTTGACCCGCTTTTAAAAAACATTTTTCTTTGTAACAACTTTTAAAAGTAAGAATTTGGGCTTCCATATTTCAAATTTTTATTCATTGACTCAAATTGTTAGTTTGGATAATAACACTTTTGATCTCTTGACCTTGGAGTTATTCTTGCAATTAAGAAACTTCAAATAACTCCAAAAACTGTCATACATGTACGGGGGCATCAGTGTTTCACAGACACATCTTGTAATTTAGACTTCTTTCCTCTCCTTTAAAAAGATTTTTCTTGGTCAGATGTGTTATCTAAATATCTCTCTGCCTAATTGCCACAGGAAATCAGTTCTTACTGGTATGAAAAAAATGCACGTTGCCCTTACACTCCCCCAAAAAATATGCTATTTATGTTGAGGTTTTATGTTTTAGTTAGGATATCTAATGATGGATCCCCGTACCAGTGCCCAGGACGTGATGCGATGTGACCTGTGTGAGACCGCTGTGGTACAGATGCACTGTGATACATGTCTTGTCAACATGTGTAAGGCTTGTGTGGGAGAACATACAATATCTAATCAATCTATCAGTCACAAAGTCGTCAGTTTTCAAGCCAGGAAATCTTTTATCATCTACCCTGGATGCAAATATCACAGCAGAGAACGATGTAAAAAGTTCTGTAAACGATGTGAAATTCCTGTCTGCGTCAGTTGCATTGATTCAAATGAACATTTAGGTCATGAATTATATAAAAATCTTGCGAGTCCTGAATGAAAAGAAAGAAAGCATTGCAAAAGAAAAAAAAATGAATTAAATGATACCATTTGTCCCACCTATTAGGACATTGCCTCTGATGTACAAAACAGAATGAGTCAGTTAGAAAGTGAATATGGAGATCTCTCAACAGCCATAACAAAACATGGAGAGGACTGGCACAGAAAAATTGACAAACGTGTCCAGAAACTGAAAGCTGAAGTTGATGAGATGAAAAACACACAGTTACAAACTCTACAGAAACATCTGAATGAAATAAACAAGAAAATTTCTGACATCAAGGGAGAAATTGATTCAATTAAAATGGCTACAGACACCAATGGCTTGCCAAAACTGTTTAGTGTTATAACTAGTGTACATTTAAACAGAAATCTACCAAACAAAATTATGCTTTATCTACCAAAGTTCATTCCGGGGAAAATCCAAGAAGAACTTAGTAAAGTTTTTGGAACCTTATCATCAAGTTCCTTAACCTCAGATAAACATGGCTACAGCATGAAGACAACACAGAAATCACCAGAAGCTGGAACCTCTCCTCCAGTCAAACAGCTGCTTGATGAACCAGAGACTGTCACCACCATAGACACTGGATATAGTCGTCACCTTTACAATGTGACCTGTCTGAATGATGAAGAAATCTGGACAAGAGGAAATGACAGCAACTTCGACAGAAACTCTTCGCATTAATCAGGGATCACTACTTAAGTCAATCACAACCAAGGCAGGGAACATATCATGGGACATAGCAGTGACAAAAAGCGTAGTTCTAGTTTATACTGATAACAAAGATAGAACTGTGAACATTGTGAAGAATGAGAAGATATAGGAGGTGATCAGACTACAGAACTGGAAACCTCAAGGTGTCTGTAGTACCTCCTCTGGTGACCTCCTGATTATCGTGAACAGTGATACTGTAAACCAACTTTTATTCGCGTGCGAGAAATTTTCACGAAGTTCGCGAGAGTATCATCATCGCGAATATTTCTCGCCGCGAACCAGTCCTTAAAGTCGCTGTGCCTATTAACAACAGATCCAAAAAGGCTTGATCGCGAAAATTAATCGTCGCGAACTAGTTTAACCCCGGTTAATCGCGAAATAAAGTCGTCGCGAATAAAAGTTGGTTTACAGTAATAAAAAACAATCAAAAGTTGTCCGTTACTCTGGCTCCACAGAGAAACAAACCATTCAGTTTGATGACAAAGGTAATCTTCTCCACTCAGCTGGTAGTCGTAACAGACACATAACTGAGAACAGGAACTTGGATATCTGCGTGACTGACAATGGAGCTAAAGTAATAGTGGTGGTCAATCAAGCTGGGAAACTGAGATTCAGGTACACTGGACATATTCCTGCTCCAATGAACAAGTCATTCGGTCCAAGAGGAATTACCACAGACAGCCAGAGTCACATCCTTACAGCTGATTACTACAATGACTGTGTCCACATCATAGACCAGGATGGACAGTTCCTACGTTACATAGAATGTGGTCTGAGTAATCCCTTGGGACCGTGTACAGATAAAAATGACAATCTGTTTGTACCTGAATTGTGGAGCAGACAAGTGAAGAAAATAAAATATCTGAAATAATATACAGTACTGTCTTGTACTCTATTTAATTAAAGATGTATGTTATATAACCGATGTATCAATTTGCTGCATAATAAAATTTTGTAATAATACATATACTGAATGGGGAAAAAAAGAAACGAATGGTAAACTTTTAATGTGAAACAATTTTATTTTTCCTTATGTGTTTTCTAGTTTACCTATCTAATGTTTAAAATCATCTTTAATGAAAATGTAACCAAAATTCCATTTGATTTGGCCTCATTATTCATTATAGTGATTGAAGCTGTAATGACGATACCCCCAAAAGTCGAACTTGAAATTTCTCATTAAAGGACATCCGAAACAGTTCATAACACTAACATTTTACTTTTTAAACATAAAGATTGGAATGAAAGAATGTCAATTTAATCTTGGTAAAAAGATGTTTCCTTTCGCTTAACAGAAAAATGAACGCCACTTGATAAATTTGTTACACGCTTATCGTACTTCATTTTGTGTTTTTATTAAACTTGGATCCCCCGGCCATTGTGACCCAACCCTATCCCTGGGGGGTTATGTTTTGAACAAATTAGAATCTACAGTATCTGAGGATGCTTCCATAAAAATATCACTAATCATGGCTTTACAGTACTTGAGAAGAATTTTTTTAAAGATTTTCCTATATATTCCTATGTAGAAATTTGATCGGCCATTGTGGCCCCACCCTACCCCCAGGGACCATGATTTGAACACACTTGAATGTACACTATCTGAAGATGATTCAATATGAGTTTCATTTTTCCTGTCCCAATGGTTCTTGATAAGAAGACTTTAAAGGATTTTTCGGATTTTTCCTATATATTCGTATGTAAAACTTTGATTGGCCATTATGACTCCATCCTACCCCTGGGGGTCATGATTTGAACAAACTTGAATGTACACTGTCTGAGGATGATTCAACATGAGTTTCATCTTTCCTAACCCAGTGGTTCTTGAGAAAAAAGATTTTTTTTTAAAATGCCCCCTTGTAAGAGGGCATGGCCCTTCATTCTAACAAACTTAAATTCCCTTTACCCAAGGAGCCTTTGTAGAAAGTTTGGTTGAAATTGGTCCAGTGGTTCTTGAGAAGAAGATGAAAATGTGAAAAGATTACGACGACGACGAAAGACAATGGACAAATTTTGATCAGAAAAGCTCACTTGAGCCTTCGGCTTAGGTGAGCTAAAAAGCCTTCCTTATTGCCCAGTGAAATGTTTGTGTGTCACAGTCAGAGTTGAGAAAGAATAAGAATATTAAAATTCGGAGACAGTGTTCTAGTGTTGTGCTGATTTATATCATTGTACTTACAACAGCTGGCCACACAGGACACCCCTTCCACTTGACCCATACAATCGTCACTGAAATACAACAAGAGGCCCATGGGCCACATCGCTCACCTGAGGGTAGGAAAAAGTAGAAAATGGCTTTTTATTGTAAAGTTTAAATCCAAAAGTAGTCCCATCACCAATCATGGATTTGCTATTTTTTAGAAAATGATTTTTAAAGAATTTTCCTATATATATCTTTAAAAACTTTGGTTGGCCAATTTGGCCCCGCCCTACCCCTGGGGGTCATGATTTGAACAAATTTGAATCTACACTACTTGAGCATGCTTCCATATAAATATGATGAATTATGGCTTTGTCATTCTTGAGAAGAAGATGTTTAAAGAATTTTCCTATATATTTCTATGTAAAACTTTGGTCGGCCATTTTGGCCCTGCCCTACCCACGGGGGTAATGGTTTGAACAAACTTAAAACTACACTACCTGAGCATGCTTCCATATATATATGATGAATTATGGCTTTGTCATTCTTGAGAAAAAGATTTTTAAAGAATTTTTCTATATATTTCTATGTAAAAATTTGGTCGGCCATTTTGGAACCGCCCTACACCGGGGGGTCATGATTTGAAGAAACTTGAGACTACACTACCTGAGTATGCTTCCATATATATATGATGTATTATGGCTTTGTCATTCTTGAGAAGAAGATTTTTAAAGAATTTTCCTATATAATTCTATGTAAAACTTTGGTCGGCCATTTTGGCCCCGCCCTACCCCGGGGGGGGGGGGGGGGTCATGATTTGAACAAACTTGAAACTACACTACCTGAGCTAGTTAGAATAATCTAACTGTGTCTCGGTACAAGCCATCACCACAGTTAGAATACGTCCCATATTCTTGCAATGTAGCAAATCGGAGCGGATCCGCTCCGAAACGATTTTGAAGAATATAAAATGATTTGCACTGGGAATAACTACCAAAATAATTAAAACAAACCTTTTTGAGATTGCTTATGCCTTTTATCCCAAAAAATAATCCATATAAATATGAAAATCCAATTCATTTTCTCAACGTTTTTCTCTCGATTCAAATTACCTCCATGTTTACATTCGGAACTCTCTAGATTGTTCCTAGTAAATGCACGTTATCGCCCGTGTTTCTTTTGCTACATTACGAATACACGGAACGAATTCTATCGTTAAACCGGGTCCGTAGGACAATATCATTTTAACGATAGAACATTCTATCTCTACCTAAGCATGCTTCTATATATACATGTATATAATGAAATATGACTTTGTTATTCTTGAGAAGAAGATGTTTAAAGAATTTTCCTATATATTTCTATGTAAAACTTTGGTCGGCCATTTTGGCCCTGCCCTACCCACGGGGGTAATGGTTTGAACAAACTTGAATCTACACTACCTGAGAATGTTTCCCCATACGTTTCATCTTTCCTGGCACAGTGGTTCTTGAGAGGAAGATTTTTAAAATATGCCACCAAATTTTCCTTAATTCCCAATTATCTCCCCTTGAATGAGGGCGTGGCCCTTCATTTGAACAAACTTGAATCCCCTTCACCCAAGGATACTTTGTGGCAAGTTTAGTTGAAATTGGCCCAGCGGTTCTTGAGAAGAAGTCGAAAATGTGAAAAGCTTACAGACAGACAGACGGACAGACAGACGGACGCCAGACAAAATGTGATCAGAAAAGCTCACTTGAGCTTTCAGCTCAGGTGAGCTAAAAAATCAGAAAAGAATTCAAACTGCTTGTGATGATAATTGTACCTTCATTTGTAATATGAAATTAACAGCATTATACATGTTGATAATACATAACTGAGAAGTCAAAATACTTTTAATGGAATGGAATGTGTTCTTTACATGTAACATGCACCACAGATATTAGATGCTTCTTGTTTTTAATAGTACAGAATGCGAACTTAAAATATCGCTATGACGTCATGCCTTTATTCTTGCAGTCTTAAAACTTACCTGTAGCTGTCCAATAATAATAATTATCAGACTGATAATATATTATCGGACAGCAATGATAACAAAATCAAACGGTATTTAAAACTAGAGGTACTGTGAGCGATGAGCTCACTAAATGATACCCCCCGCCTCCCATATGGTTGAACAAGAGCCCATGGGCCTTATAGGTCACCTGAGCATTATGCAACAGCTTTCCAGTGACTGAATTTGATTCATATTTTAAGCCAGATGCTATGGCAATCACAATTTTGAAAGAGGCACCATTGATCATTATAACAATACACTTAGCAGTTGCTTAGTTTGGTTACTGAATACCCAAAGGCAGGGTAGAGGAGCAAAAAATGCATGTCAAGTAATCAGTAGTGCCCCTTTCACACATGAACCCCTGACCCTTAGGCCTAGATCCAAACATTGCATAATTTATAAAAAGGCTTCCTTGCTTTTCAAAAATATTTGATTAATACCAAGGAGCATATTTCAAACAATTCATTCATTTTTAGTGTATGTACCCCCCTGTCTATGGTACCCCTGACCCAGGGGCCTTGAAATTCACAATTCTGGAAGATTAGGACCCTTGCTCATCATAACTATATAGGTATGTTCACCTGCTTAATACCTAGAAAGGAAAATTTTCAAAGAATTTATAAGAATTTCATTATAAAATCAATAGAGCCCCGCCCTAACACCGGAAACCCGACCCTGGGGCCATAAAATTCCTAATTTTGGAATAGGCATTCTTGTTCATCATTACTATATACTTAGTTAGTTTATTTAATACCTAGGAGCAGAGAAAAAAAATCAAAGGTTCCATGTATTTTCACAATATAATCAATAGAGCCCCGCCCTAACACCAGAACCCCTGACCCTGGGGCCATAAAATTCACAATTTTGGTAGAGGCACTCTTGCTCATCATAACTATGCACTTAGTTAGTTTATTTAATACCTAGGGGCAGAGAAGAAAATTTTTAAAGAATTCATGTATTTTCACTATATAATCAACAGAGGCCCGGCCCTAACACCAGAACCGCTGACCCTGGGGCCATAAAATTCACAGTTTTGGAAGAGGTGCTCTTGCTCATCATAACTATGCACTTAGTTAGTTCATTTAATACCTAGGAACAAAGAAGAAGATTTTCAAAGAATTCATGTATTTTCACTATATACTCTATAGAGCCCCGCCCTAACACCAGAACCCCTGACCCTGGGGTCATAAATTTAACAATTTTGGTAGAGGCGCTCTTGCTCATCATAACTATGCACTTAGTTAGTTTATTTAATACCTAGGAGCAGAGAAGAAAATTTTCAAAGAATTCATGTATTTTCACTATATAATCTATAGAGCCCCGCCCTAACACCAGAACCATTGACCCTGGGGCCATGAAATTCACAATTTTGGTAGAGGCACTATTGCTCATTATAACTATGCACTTAGTTGGTTTATTTAATACCCAGGAGCAGAGGAGAAGATTTTCAAAGAAATAATGCATTTTCCCTATATACTTATTTAGCCCCGCCCTAGCACTAGAACCCCTGACCCCAGGGCCATGAATTTCACAATTTTGGTAGAGGACTCAATGCTGATTACAATTATGGTAACAGTATGACTGCTTGATGTCCAGGAGTAAAGATTTTCAAAGATTGCACTAATTTTAGTGGTTTTGGCCCCACCCCTCAGGCCCCAGGGGGGCAGGGATCATGAAATTCACAATTTTTGTTTCCCTTCACCCATAGATGCTTTGTGCCAAATTTGGTTGAAATTGGTTCAGTGGTTGCAGAGAAGAAGATGAAAATGTTCAATTGTTAACGCACGACGCACAACGCACAACGCACGACGCACGACGACGGACGAAAACAGATGGCAATAGGTCACCTGAGTTTACTCAGGTGACCTAAAAAGTCCATGTTTTGCTGTGGCCGGGAAACCCAAAATATGTGTCGGATCAAAAAGTAAAATAGGAGGTGCACAATGGCAATATGTAATAAAGATTCTGTGAAAGTTTCCTCAAATTTCATTCAGTGGTATGAGAGGAGTTTCGGATAAGAGATGGGTACCCCAAAGCGTAACAGACGGACGGACGGACGGAAATACCGATTACTATATACCCTGCCGCTTTTCAAGCGGGGGTATAACTAGAGGTACTGTGAGCAATGAGCTCACTAAATGATACCCCCCCCCCCGCCTCCCATAATATCCATGTTTTGCTTAATGTGTAAAGAGGAAAAACTCGTCGTATCAAATGTTATTCCAGAAGACTCTATGTGCGACGTCATAGGTAAGAAGATAATGGCAATGTCTATCTTTTGCTATTGCCTGGGAAACCTAAAATACGTGTCGAATAAAACAATAAAATAGGAGGTGCACAATGGCAATATGTAATAAAGATTTTGTGAAAGTTTTATTAAATTTCACTCAGTAGTATAAGAGGAGTTGCGGATAAGAGATGGGTACCCCAAAGCGTAACAGACGGACGGACGGACATAACGATTACTATATACCCTCCCACTTTTCAAGCGGGGGGTATAACTAGAGGTGCTGTGAGCAATGAGTTCACTAAATAATACCCCCGCCTCCCATATGAATATAATGGCAGTATCCATGTTTTGCTCTGAAAAATCCAAAATATAGGTCAAATCAAAAGTAAAACTAGAGGTATTGTGAGCGATGAGCTCACTAAATGATACCCCCCGCCTCCATATAGTTATAATGGCAAAGTCCATGTTTGCTGTGGCCGGAAAACCCAAAATATATGTCAGATCAAAAAGTAAAATAGGAGGTGCACAATGGCAATATGTAATAAAGATTCTGTGAAAGTTTCATTAAATTTCATTCAGTGGTATGAGAGGAGTTGCGGATAAGAGATGGGTACCCCAAAGCGTAACAGACGGACGGACGGACGGACGGAATTAACGATTACTATATACCCTCCCGCTTTTCAAGCGGGGGTATAATAATAGGTGCACAATGGCAATATGTGATAAAGATTCTGTGAAAGTTTCATTATATTTCATTCAGTGGTATGAGAGGAGTTGCGGATAAGAGATGGGTACCCAAAAGCGTAACAGACTGACGGACGGACATGCCGATTACTATATACCCTCCCACTTTTCAAGCGGGGGGTATAAAAACAAAAAGTTTTGTCTGAACATTTCTGAAAAGCTGACGAGTGACATACCTCAAGTAGCACACTGAATGCAAACTTTAATATATCTTACGTTTCCTTCTAACCCAAGTTGTATTATTTTTGACTTAAGAATAACGATTACTATATACCCTCCCGCTTTTCAAGCGGGGGGTATAATAACTGAAGTTATAAAACAATTTAACAGCAGCTACCAGTATTTTACTATTTCTTCACCATATCCTATGTGGCAAGTTAGTTATACCCCCCGCTTGAAAAGCGGGAGGGTATATAGTAATCGGTATGTCCCTCTCTCTGTCCGTCCATCTGTCTGTTACGCTTTGGGTACCCATCTCTTATCCGCAACTCCTCCCAAACCACAGAATGAAATTTAATGATACTTTCACAGAATCTTTAATATCAATTCTCTATAAAAATCAAAATTTTAAATAGGGTCGTGGACATGACATGTCTCTGATTTAGCTGAATTTCACAAGATTTACTACAATTGGCATATCTTTAATAAATATGATGTCTAACGTTTGAATTTGGTTGCCATGGTAACAGGGATGTTATATTTAGAACTCTCCGATTAAGAAAATTTTGCTCTGTTTTAAATTAAATCAGTGCACATTCAATAAATTAGTGTAAATTCACATGAAAATTATATTCTCTGAGCTCATTTTACTTAAATATCAGAAATAAATTTCAATCAAAGATATTTGAATGGTTATTAAGATAATTTTCATCGCAGGATTTAGGCTATTAGCAAATTAGCAATTTGCCAAATTTGTCTTTTAAGTCATATCTATTGAAATTTTTCACCATTTTGACAACTGATATATTTGTAACCATGTATCATTAAATAAACTATATATTATAAGGTTTTATGAGAATAATAAAAAACATTATTGGTAAATCAAAAAGTTTCTAGTAATTATTGCATGAAAATTGGCAATTTGCCAAAATTGGCTTTTTTTTAGTCATATTCAATGAAATTTTTCACCATTTTGACAACTGATATATTTGTAACCCATGTATCATTAAATAAACTATATATTCTAAGGTTTTATGAGAATAAAAAAAAAAATAATGGTAAATCAAAAAATTTCTAGTAATTATTACATGAAAATTGGCAATTTGCCAAAATTGACTTTTTTACTCATATTCAACGAAATTTTTCACCATTTTGACAACTGATATATCATTAAATAAACTAATATTCTAGGGTTTTATGAGAATGAAAAAAATTATGGGTAAATCAAAAACTTTCTAGAAATTATTGCATGAAAATTGGCAATTTGCCAAAATTGACTTTTTTTAGTCATATTCAATGAAATATTTCACCATTTTGACAATTGATATATTTATAACCATGTATCATTAAATATTTCCATTTCTAATTTTTTTCTCTGTGATAACTCTGTGAAAGTAAGGGGAGTTTATTTCTTGATAATTCTGCCGGAATATAGGCAGGTCCATAGGTCAGGAGCTAAGGAGACCTAATACGCATGCCAATCTCCTGCGCATCTGTCTCTGTGTCTGACGCTAAGGAGGCCAAATATGCATGTAAATCTCGTGCGGCTGCCTTTGTGTTTGACGTCAGTGGCCGAGGACTATTGAAATTGGCATGAAAGTCCTCGTGTAGTATAAATCTATAAGTCTACATTTTTAAAGTCTAAATCTACAATTTTATTTCACAATGAAATAGAATTATAAGGAATCACTGTCTAGCTAGTGTAGTATGCCAGGGACATCAACGATAGTGGGAAGCATGGGATAATTTATGCATAACGGGCTTCGCCCGTTATGCAAATTATCCCATGTTTCCCACTATCGTTGATGCCCTGGCATGCTACACTAACTAGACAGTGATTCCTTAAATAAACTATATATTCTAATGTTTTATGTGAATAAAAAAATTAATGGGTAAATGTACAGCTTTCTAGAAATTATTGCATGACCCCCCCCCCCCCATTAATCACAAATAACAGAAGATCATCTAAGAACATGTTTTACCAAATTGAACAAATTGTACCCTATGTTATATGAATATACGTCAAGTATTTAAAATTCTATTTAATAATTAAATAGAACTTCTGCAATTAGCTCAGAGACAGGTAAATTAATATGTTGCCATGGAAACAAATCAGGCTTCTAGTTACTTTATTCTAAATATGAAATAAAACAAGTGTGTTTCCAACAATTCTTACAAATCTTTTGATAGCCTGTAATTGTTTCCAATCCCTTTGATTCATTCACTAAAATATGTTCAAATTCAAAACAATTGTTTATTTTTTTAAAATGTATAATTTAAGTAAAAAGACAAACTCACATTTAATAAATGATATGAAAATATTTAATGAAAATATGAAAGTAAGTCAGACAATATAATGTCAAAACAAGTTGGCAAGACCATCTTGATTACAATGTTTGTTTGCCCTCTCCCAACTCAGGGTAAAATTATTAAGTCGGTAGGTAGGATGAAAAATCTTTTTCCCAGAAAATTTCAAAATATTTGTTGATGAGATAAGATGGATAAAAAGAAAAAAAAAAACATCCTGTCTTGCAAAGTAAAAAAAGTTTTGAATTTTAGTCAGTCTGTTGGGAAAAGGCAAACAATTTTTTTTAATGGCCTTATATGCTAAATACTCTGGAATTAATTCTTATTATCACATTGCTTATCAGCATATTCAGATGATCAGTTATACTTTTATGTTCTTTTAATGGGTATAAATATTTTTAACCATTTGACCTTGACCTTAGACATTAACCGACTTAAAAAAAAACTTAAACCTTAACCACAACTTTTGAAGTTGGACTAGATTTTCATATTTCACAGGTGTTTTCCTTGTGACCAGGGGCGGATACAGGATTTGTGGTTAGGGGGGGCGTGGATAATTTTGTTGAGGCAAGGGGTCTGGGGGCCGCCTTGAGGCACCCAGTTGGTCCAGCGAAACCCTGGTGGGGGCCCAGGGGGCGAAGCCCACGGAAGCTCCTGGGTTTTCGTGTATTTTAGAGTAAAACCAGGCACAATAATAGTGCATATTTATGTTCCCCAAACGAAGTTGGGGAACATATTGTTTTTACTCTGTTTCTTATTATTATTATTATTATTTTTCTTCTTCCTGGGAAAATTTTGTCCACGAATGATCTTGTAAACTACACATCCGACTAAGGTAAAATGTTTTTAGGGTCAGTAGACATGTTATGCAGATTTGCCAAACGAAGGTCATTTTGCGCGCACGTGCTTGCAAGAGCGCGCACGTGCAACACGTGAAATGACCAATATAATGGATATTGCTGTAACTTTTCTTTTTTTGGATGAATTTTTTTGAAACTCATAATGTAAGGATATATTAGTAGTATTGACAAGATGGCATGGTCAAAATAGCAAGATCTCACGTGCATGCACGTGCGCTTCGCTCTGATTGGCTGAAACTAAAGTCTCAATATCTTTCTTGTTTCTTGTCATAATCTTTTGAAATTTTGCACATAGTCCTACATTATGAAGATCTACAGCATGATATATAAAAATTTTCATGAAAGCATGCGCATGCGAGCGTGCTGCAATCTGATTGGCTGAAACTTTAAATGGCTATATCTCCTTTGTTTTTTGACGAAATGCTTTGAAATTTAAAACATAGTCATGCATTAGGATATCCTAAAATATTATGTAGAAAAAAATTCATAAAATCACGCGCATGCACGTGTGCTGCGATCTGATTGGCTGAAATTTATATGGCTATATCTCCGTTGTTTTTTGACGAAATGTTTGGAATTTTAAAATATAGTTATTCATTTAGATATCCCTCAATGCGATAGAGATAAAAATTTATGAAATCACGCGCATGCATGTGTGCTGCAATCTGATTGGCTGAAACTTCAAATGGCCATAACTCCCTTGTTTTTCCACCAAACAGGATGGGATTTAGAACATAGATAAATATAAGGGACTCCTACAAGAAGGTGTAGTCATTATGCACGTGCTTGCACGTGCGTGCACGTGAAATGACTAAAATTGAAAATACACTCGAATGAGTGTATTTTTTAATACTTTTGGATTAAATGCTTTGATATTAAGTATATTAAAATTTTAGATGGTGTAGACAAGGTAATATGGTCGTTACGCACATGAACACGCGTGCAATGCCTATTTTTAAAATATATTTTGTATTTTTCTGGGAAGATCTTGATTAAGTCTAAATTCCATAAAGTATTTCTTATTTAATAGAGATTACAGGGAATATGGCACCAAAAGGAAGTTGGGGAGCGTTTGGGGAACATCTGTAACGGTCCCCGTTACAATTAGCACTAGTTTTCAAT
This sequence comes from Saccostrea cuccullata, assembly GCF_032062105.1. Taxonomy (NCBI): domain Eukaryota; kingdom Metazoa; phylum Mollusca; class Bivalvia; order Ostreida; family Ostreidae; genus Saccostrea; species Saccostrea cuccullata. Next base: position 67,385 of record NW_026938648.1, on the reverse strand, counting down.
TATTTTTGTTTAAAGTGGCATATAGGTCCGGATGTTTGAATAATAATTGTATTGAATGTTTCTCAATTCTCATTGTATTGTAACACATGCCCCTATAATAAACGATTTAATTACTGATTACTTACTAATAATGGTATATTGCTTAGCGATGTACCATGGTACGACGTAGTCATACCATACTTTGAATGGTAGGGGCGCAGCCCCCGGAAGATCCTGGATTTTTTGTGTATTTTAAGAGTAAATCCAGGCAGAAAAACAGTGGTTTGGTTAGTTTTGTACCAAAGTGTGGCATTATAAATATAAGTCACATCATACTTTGAAAATTTTAGGGTGGGCGTGCGCCCCCCACGCCCCCCCCCTTAAATCCGCCAGTGGTGACAAGACCTTTCTTGGGATACCTCGTGGGAGTCGTGGCATAAGCTGCCATGTATGGGGGAATCAGTGTTTCACAATTATTCTTGTTCTCAGTTTTGTTAAAATGTATTCAGGACATACTGTGTGAAGCCTGCCAGTATAAAACTATAGATTTGTAAGTCCACGTGTGGGTATATAATAAATCAGTATACCACCTCTCCTGCAGAGTGGGGATATAAAAAGGGAAGAAACTGCTTCTTTTCATAATACTGCTTTTATAGAAAAGAAATAAACATGACACTGGAATGTATGCTCCACTAAACAGTGACATTTTTTTGAAAATACAAGAAATCAATTTAGAATACACATATTCTCTAAGGAAAACAGATGCTCTGCTTAAAAAAATTCTGCTAAAATTTGTTCCTTCATATCCTCTCATTTGATGTCAACTTGGTTTCCTCGAATTCACATTTCTTTATGTCCTTTTGTATAAGCTTGAAAAGTAGCTCAGCCTTGCAATTTGCTGTGGATTTTAGTAATGTCTTTAGAAAACCCTCTCTATATCCATCTTGCACCAGTGACAACTTTTACTGGATCTTCTTTTCTTTCTGTTCTTTTTCCTACTTTTTATTTTTCATGTAAAAATTACTTCCTGTCCACTGTGATTTTTTTTTGGGGGGGGGGGGAGGGGAGGGGGCTGTGTTTCCTCTGCACTGGTCATTTCTATCTGTTCACATGAAAATAAAAAAAATACCCGGTACCATTAATTTTTGGTCTATTTGGATAGAAATTCATTAAAAATTATTTTAAAAAACTTAAAACTGGAATCTTAAAATTTTGCTATATATAAAACATATACATTTTCAACCTCTAAACATTATTAAAACCCTTTATGCATTGCCATGGCAATCAAATTGTCTTAAGTCACCAAGAATCCATGTAACTTAATACACAATACATGTACCTGTCTGGTCTCCTTGCTAGAGGATCTATAATCCTGAGAATCTTCATTAGGAAAATCTTGCAAGGGCTGCAATGATCTGTGAATTTAAATTATTTTTTGATTTGAAAGTTTGGGTTAAAATCCTAAACATCAAATATATATTACATGTACCTGATATTTAATGTTATCCTGAAAATTTTCTGAATCATGAGGAATGATTGATAAAGGAGGGGATTCAATGTTGTCATCAAGCATTTTTTTTTTCAATTTACACAGTTAAAGCTTTTCTGTGGTTTGGACAAATTGCCAGAGATCTAGAGTAGAAATGAATTTGACAACAATTAATCTTTAAAGTGGCAATGAAATGTTATTATATCATGAATTAATTGTAATAAAAACATACATGTTTTATGGATACTGTACATGTAATGTGGTATAATTTATTTTGATGTTTAATGTGACTATTTTTAATTTGTACAATATGTCCTTGACATATAAAGTACACAGCATCAGAATGATCTCATCTGTACAGATCAATACTGTAAAACTAAAACTATTCATAAATGTGTGCAAGATTGATATGCCTACAATATATAGCTGAAAAACAGTCAGCAGTAAATTAAAATTATGAGACAGAAAGCTGCATCTTAGAAAAGTCAATAAAGAGTGCTTCATGACAACTAATTTATAGGACCTCCAAGTACAAATGGAATGGAGTTGTCACATTCTAACACCCTTGGATAGATTTCTTTACCTACTTTACAATACATTACCTTCCAGAGCAAATAACTTAATTGTACCAAGGTCCTAAAAATGATTTCACATAGTATGACAAAGTACATGTACTTAGATCTAGAACACTATTAGCAGCTGTAAATCTGTGTGTCTGTACGTACTGAGTTAATTTTCATAATTGTACACTTATACTTTTCTTATCAATTCTTTCAAATATTCTACGGTCCTGATATTTCTTAAAATTTCAAAAAATCTAACCCACTATTCATGCAGTTATCATTGTTAAAAGTCAAAGGTTTAATATTTCCGAGGTATGATTTCTACAAATCATGTTTGTTGGAATAGAATGGACACAAATACAAACATATTATCACTTGGAAAAATAAATTTATACAAACAATTTTCTTCAAATATACTGAATTTTATAGAAAATAAAATACCGGTACCCAAAACGGGCAGATATATTTCACAGTAATATATGATTCAATGTCATGTGCATGTAATATGTGCAACTGTGCATCCAAGTTTTCATGGTTTTGTTTGTTTTTATTGTCTTATATATTTAAATATACAGTCAGTTACCAGGTGCATGAGACAACTGAATAGAATTATAAATAAAAAATACTTACACATTGCAATGGGGATTGGTCGGGGACTACCACACCACTACATGTATCTCTCAATCTCTATTTCAAAGACATCTTGAAGGGAACAGTTAAAATCCTCTCGGCCTTCCCCATACCACCCTGATTTCCTCATACAGACCAATCACACTTAACAAAAGTTGTTTCCCTTTGCGGGGTCAACCAAAAGGTCAAAAGGGAAAGAAACATTTCTCCTCTTTATGCTACCAAACATTTGGGTGGGCTATGATGAATCCACTGTGTTTAAATTGTTTTCTTTGGATGTGTGGGTAGCCCCAACATGGGGCAATCAGTATACACTATGCAACGATTTTTCCCAGTCAAATGACAAAGTTACAAACCTGAAAACTACAAAGGGTACTGTGAGGATTCTATGGGTTTATCCCCTAAGATGGCGGCCAAGGGACATAACTTTTGAAAAGTGTGGATTCAACTATTATGTGTAATACTCATCATGTCCAGATCAACCTTTGGCTTTTCTTAAAGATTTTCCCTACTTTGTTAACTGTTTTCATCAAATTCTGAGTCTCTTGAGGTAGAATTTACATGATTAAAAACAAGAAGAAAAAAATGCAGATTTTATTGTCTTCCATCTTGTTTACATTTTACACATTTTGTATTCTTCAATGCCGAAGAGCTCCAACAAGGGAAATAACTCGGAAAGAGAAAAGCACATTTAGACCAACTTTATAGTGTAATAAAATGTTTATTTTTCATTTACCCATAAATGTTTTAAATGATATTTGCAAATAACATTTCTTGAATCTAAATCTCCCTACTAGGATTTTCACATCACTTGTCAAAGTCTTTAAATATTAAGTCTAACAAGGGAGATAACAAGGACTAATAATTCACCTTTTTGGCATCAGAAAATTAGAAATTGTAAAAACTTTGTGACATACATCATTTTTATATAGTTTTGATTGTCATGAAGCATATAAAAAATGTGCACATTAACAGCTTTGTTATTATTGATCAGGGGCGGATCCAGCCATTTTTGAAAGGGGGGGGGTTCCAGGCTTGTGTCCCTCTAATCCCCTCCCCCCCCCCCACTCATACACACGCTCAAGCAAAGATTGACACACATGTATATGAAAGATCTAAGGTTGTGGTAAATAATAAGTTTATTTACGTCCCTTTTTTTCTTTGAAAAGGTACCCCCAGTCCGAATTAAAAAAAAAACACGTTTCAAAAACTACAGTACTGAAGCCTTGAAATTGAACGGATTCGCAGCATTTCCGAAGAGTACAAAGAATTCTCGTTTAGAATTTGAAAATTTTTTTAGGGGTGGGGTGCGGGTGGGGTTTAAAACAATGCATTACAGAGAATCTCCTTCAAATGATATGATTTAAAAACGGTACATATATAGCCAACATGCCAAAGATAGCGGGAATATCAAATTAAATCTCACATATTACTTATCGTATATGAGATATATAAAAATAAGTAGACTATTTTCTACCATTCTCTCATAAAAATAGTGAAGGAATAGTAGCGGAAACTAAATGTGTGAGAATTTATCTATTCAATGCATAAGTAAGACGTACAAATACTTATTCTCTGCAAACGTTTATCCTCTCTTTCTCTCTCTCTCTCTCTCCCTCTCTCTCACCACTTGGCAAAAAATAAAGGGGGGGGGTTCCAACCCCCGGAACCCCCCCTCTGGATCCGCCAATGTTGATAAATAGCAATATTCACCATATTTTACACCTTTTAGCCCCGTTTTCATGGCAACCGGATAAACTACCATGCTTTCTTTTATATAGCCAATCTTTTCATTCATTAAAGTTTCAGTAAGAAAAAAATAAGCTGAATCCAAGACATTGCGTGGCCACGTCATTTTGATATTTAGGTAGCATTGGTATTAATACATATTGACATTTTGCACCTCCTATTTTACTTTTTGGGTTTCCCATACCAAAACATAGATGCTGCCATTAAATTCATATGGGAGGCGGGGAGTATCATTTATGAGCTCATTGCTCACAGTACCTCTAGTTAAACTTTGTAATTTGTCTGATTATATTGGTTATGGAGAAAGTGTACATAGCTACCTTTTTTAAAGGTTGGAGACAGTTATGATGAATAATAATACTTTATTTGGAGAAGGTGGCCTGATTAGTGTGACACACTATTCTTCCTCAGGGCCTTCTTATTACAACAACAATATCACTATATGAATATTGCATGAGTGTAACATTGACATTTTCACCCCTCGAAAACCATTGTCAGCCGAGGCGCAGCCGAGGTTGACAATGGTTTTATTGGGGTGAAAATTTTCAATGTTACACTCAACTACATGTAATATTTATTATATCATACTGAATAATTTATACAAATACATATAACTGTGTACTGTGCGCTCATAAATTCTTTTTTGGAATATCACCCGTCGTCAAGCATTGTTGACTGTTGCTACGCTGGAGGGTGTGGCTTCATTATTCAGCGGGAAATAGTGTTTTCTTAACAAATATTTCTCGACCAATCAGGTTCAACTAATTTACATGAAAGTATAATATATCAAATTAGCAAAGATTAACAACTTAGACAGTGAATTATAATACACGTATATACATAATGTCACATTATAATAATGATAATCATAATAAAATAGTAATAATAAACAGATATATTTATATGACATAAAAAGTAATATAATGTCTCATGAGTAAGATATAACATTGTATAATTATATACGTGTGCAAAAGATATGCATAATTCAGAGTAATAAAGTTCTGCTGTTGAAGATATGCTTTCTATATTTCGTTTTAAGATTGGCAGAAGTGGCACATATCTTATATCTATAGGTAATGTGAATAAATTTGTTCGGTGTTTTGGTAGGCGAAGGTCAAAATTAGATTATGAACGTAAAGTATAAGCATTAGATGTTTGACAAATAAATAAATCTTGCAAGTAAGCCGGTCTCTGATTGTTAAATATCTTGTACAAAAAATGCATTTAATGTTACTAAGTCAAAAACAGATAGCCACCCTAATTTTCAAATAACGCCTTAGATGGAGCATCAGGGGCAGCATCAAACATAATTCTAGCGGCCCGTTTTTGGAGCTTATGTATTCTCTCCGTGTAACTATGTGGTGCATTACCCCAGATAGTCAGACAATAATTAATAGAAGGCAGGATAAAGGCATTGTAATGATGTTTTCTGGTTTTCAAAGGAAGAAATTTCTTGATTTTCCGCAAAGTAAACAATTTATATTTTAACGATTTGCAGACTACATGATCATGAAAATTCAGTGTTTGATCTATATGTACCCCAAGTAGTTTTCTGTTTTAACATTGTTAAGCTGTTTATCTGAGACATGTAAACTGAGATTTTGATTATCTAATTTTGATTTCTTTTGTTTAGTACCCATCAGCATACATTTTGTTTTATCAACATTTAGAGCCATTTGATTTTCTAAACAATTTTCAATATTTACTAAATCAGAATTTAGAGCTGTTTCAATGCTAAATATATTATTCTCATAAACATGTAGAGTTGCATCATCAGCAAACATATCGATATTTGCATGACTTATATATAAGGGAAGGTCATTAATATACCTGCTGTGACAGGTAAGACATTAGAAGAAGTTATACTAATTTTTACACATTGTGTCCTGTTATACAGATACGATTGAAACCATTTAATTGACAATTCATCAAAGTTGTAATTCTTTAATTTTTCTATCAAAATTTCATGACTCACCAAATCAAACGCTTTGCTAAAATCCAAAAATGTTATATCTATTAGACTACCCTCGTCCATAGCATGCAACCAACATGACCAAGCATCTGTTAATTTGGTTAGTGCTGTTTGACAAGAGTGAAATTCTCTGAACCCAGATTGAGATTTTGTTATAAGATCAAAAGTGGAGGTAAAATCTCGTATTTGGTTTGCGGTGTCCTTTTCAATTATTTTGGATAATGTTGGAAGTATTGAAATGGGACGGTAGTTACTGGGGTCTATTTTGTTCCCTTTTTATATACAGGGGTGACTTTTGTTTGTTTCAACTTTGCTGGAATACTACCATTGCTGATACTAGCGTTTATTAAATGAGTTACTGAATGATTTACTAATTATACTAGCTGATAGTTTTAAGAGACGAGGTCCAGTGAAGTCAATGTCTGCAGATTTATTATTATACCTCTATTGATAATACTCGAAGTTGATTGGCTGGGAAGAATACTTTAAAACACAAAAATTACTCCAAATGGTACTGTTTACAGAAATAATGACCTAGGAATCATTGCAAGTGAAAATAATGACCCGGTCATTATAATTAATGACCGCTACATAATGACCTCTTAACCAAAAATTCCTTTTTGAATGAAGTTAATGCATAAAATAATAATTATTTGAGAAAACATGTTTTTAAAATTGTGCATGGTCTGTTTTGCATTACCGTACAGAATAAGATAAAATTTTATCGTTAACTTAAATATGTTAAACGGTTTACTCATTTCAAAATATCGTTACAATTCAGTTCAATGGAGTCATGTAGAGGCGATTCTTTAAAGAGCTGAATTCTGTGTTAGATTTTGACTGTGTAGAGGGAAAGTAATCGTTAGTTATAACAATGTATGTCGCTATCAAGTTGACAACCAACTATTGTTTTAATCAGTAAATTTGATGCAAAAAACTTACACGACTTGCAGACGTCAATGTAAACAACTTCCCTATACATACGGAGTGTAGGGAATCCCGATCCCGATCAAAGAAAGAATGATGACGGTTAGAGATTCATACTTTTCAATACACTCCAGTATATCGGTATAATAAAACAATTGATTACCCCTTGTGAGTTCAAGATGGTGAAATAAGGACTCTCGACCTGGCCCACTCGATGACCTGCCCTGACCTCGGCCGCTACGCGGCCTCGGTCAGGTCAGGTCACCTCATGGGCCAGGTCTCGGATCCTTATTTCACCATGTTGACCTCAAAAGGGGTAATTAATTGTATAATATAATCCCACCTCTGACATTTCGGAGGTCCGTGTTTGTTCTGCACCTCTTTTGTTTAATGGACTTTTGAGCTCGAATACTGTTTGCTATTTTATTATACATTTCCTTAAATATACAGTAAGTACGTTGAATACCTAGGTGCAGATAAGATTTTCAAGGAATTTTACATCTTCATTCTATAATCAATAGATCCCCGCCCTAATACCAGAACCACTGACCCTGGCTCCAGTTTTGAAATAAATCCTGAGCTGGAAAACACAAACTTATGATCCAGCGTTCACGAAATCCATTTTCTTCTTTTGATAATTGCAATTCAAACGTACCTCTCCGATTTGAATAAATACAGTGGCTTTTCACGACAACGCTCGAGTCGTGAACAGACGACATTTTGGATAAACCTATGCAAGTTAAAAGGCGGAGCGAGATTGGTAAGAGATGTTCTAGAAAAGCACTCTTGACCAATCACACCCGCGTTAAATCTTGGATGCAATGTTTAGTGAATTCAGGGGACGACTTAAACTACAAGACTTGCATGACAGGGTATTGGATTTGCAAAACACGACCTACACGATTCATAAATGACTGTGACGATATTTTTTATTAAAGAGTATTTATTACTGAATGATTCCAGGCATTATTCCACTAGCTGCAAGATATTTTATTGAAAACACGAAACATTACCGAGATCGTCCCTGTGTAAATTCAGACTGACGTTGGTTCCCTTTCTTTTTGTTTATAATTATAGTGATTACCTAAAATCCGATATAGCATGTTACCAGCCCCTTTGGATAGGGTGGTATTTGTGGACAATCTGTTGTCTGTATATACTGTTAAAGAATCTCAAAAGCATAAAAATCTGACACAGGCTATACAAACAGAAGCTATTAACATTGATGTGGATCGACCTTGAAGTGGTATTAAACTTAAAGGTTTGGCAGAAGTTCTAAAGAAATTTTGCAGTGCAGTTTCAGTCAATCAGGCTGTAAATGATAATCCTAGACCTATATTGAATGGAGGAATTTACACCAAAGACTACGCTGCTAACCACACGCTTACACTTATATTGTGGAGTAGAAACTCGGTTTAAAAGAATATCCATGGATCTGTGTATCAGCAAAATCATTTTGTCCCCTTTCAACCGCAAAATTCATCAAACGAAAATAGTTTGAGATCTAAGACTGGGAAAAGAAGCAGTTGTCGTTTTTCGTAGTTAAGATGATCTTTAGAAAAATCACCGGAGCTTCAAAATGAATTTCTTTTGATAATGGCTTGTGAATTCTACGCCAGCAGGTTTGTTGGACACAGATGACGGAATGGTGTTCAACTGCGGCTGATGACACCGTTGATAATTCTAACAAAGAGCAACTTAAATTTAGCCTTATGTGGATTAACGATAATTTTGAGCCTAATGAAACCTTTCTTGGATTATACGATATTGAGGATACATAGGTATCAACCATCTTCATTGACACTTGCCAGTAAGGACTTTGGAAATTTAACTTGTAGTTTGGTCATTTATGATGTCAGTGTTAAGACATGGCAACATATATGGTTGGATTTAAGTCTGGTGTGGCCTCTCGAATCAGTTCGATAGAAAAGCGAGCAGTTTCTATGCACTGCTGTGGCCATATTCTAAATCTTGCTTGCGGTGATGCAATTAAATGTTGGCGCATGAACTTGGGACAGTTGGAAAGCGGTGAACATTGAGATGTCATCTGCCTTAATGATATCTAGTTTGCAAGGTCATTTGGCACATTTTCCGTGGCCCACCAAGTGGCAGGATTCAGACATGACATAAGATATAACCGGATTATTATAACGCCCTGTAGATCTCCTTTCAATGGATAACAGCATGTATTTTAAAGCAAAGCATTTTTGTTGTTGCAATTATTCAATCGCTGTAATACAAGCTGTTAATAAAGTAAGTGTACCGAAAGATTGGACAAATTTTGGCATAAGCACAGTAAAGCATTACTAAGTAAACGACTGTTAATACCAAGTAGGACTTGCATGTTTTTTTCCTTTATGAGAATGAAAAGCATCAACAAAAATCTTTGACACATATTTTTTGCAGTTATATTTGATTGCTTGTGACTCATAACATGTACGGTGTATTAAATAAGCTAAAACCATTTTTATTTTAAACAAATTTATTGTACAATTCTCAATAAATCTCCAATAAAATATTAACAATTATGCAATATATGTACAACTGTGTGATATGATGGTAAAATGTTAGGTAATGATATGATTTGTTCAGATGATTATCTCCTACCAAGAATAGCAGAAAATAAATAACGAGCGGGAATAAGCACGTGATCTATAATGTGTACTACTCCGTTGGTGGCGCTTATATCGGCTTTTGTTACGTGGGCATTGCGATTAACTGTGACGCTGCCAGAACCTGGAAGTAAAACAAATTCAATTATTTTAGATACAACCATTATTTCTTGAGATGAAATAAATCTGTAAAGGCTATCAGTCCAGTTATTGAGAATAAAACTTACTGCTGACTCCAAGTCTGATGACGTCATGGTGAGTATCAAGAGTTCTAACATATTCGCGGTTGTAAAGACCAGCTGAGTATTCAGTATGTGGAACAACATGGTATTCCAGAATTTCTGAAAGATTAAAACAAATATCAGAAATGTACGACATGATTTTAAGGGAAGACTAAATCACATCTGTTGAAATGGCATACTTTTTTAATTGTCGCATCTACGTACCTTTTAAAAGCGTTGGGTTTCTTCTCAGATTGTCCAAAACATGACTACCAAGTCTGGCAAATGCTGCATTTGTTGGTGCAAATACTGTTAGTCCATCGCCTGAAAGGTTAAAGAAATAGATACATGTATTATATGAACATTCAAAATCAAACTTTCCTAATTTCACACCTTAAAGAAGCAATGCATATAAATATGTGCTGCAAAATACCTTGCAGAGCTCCGGCCAAACCAGCTGACTGGACCTTTGACAGAAGAGTACTGAGGTCACTGTTTCCTGCCACGAGATCCACAATACTTCCTTCAGGGGGCATCATCACGGTGTCGATTACGTGGACCATTCCGTTTGATGCGGTCAGATCAAAGTGGGTGATTTTGGATCCTTCCACTGTCACAACCTTTCATTAAAAGATTTAAAAAATATATTTCTTCTCTTTGGTATATTGTTACAATATTTTCACTGTTTAAGATGGTGAACCATTCAAAATAAGGTTAATGGTACATTTTATTTAATTGATACTCAAAAATGGAGAGATTCTATGGTAAAACAATTCCAGAATGTAGTCTTGCATACTTTTATTGAGTTAAATCTGAAACGTTTTTTTTTATTTTCAACAAAAATAATCAATAAAAAGAGAACACCTACATGGTTATGACTGTAGATGTTGAATCTGATTTTGGTTCCCGCCAAAGTCTCCAACTGAAGTTCATTAGAGGCATCAGCTTTGTGGATGGACCCCTTGACCACGTGATATTTCAGGATGTTGGCCAGAGCTGTTGTGTCCTTTGAGAGACTGTCAAGGGTAGCTTGGGGAAGTTTGGCAAAAGCAGCATTTGTTGGAGCAAAAATAGTGAATTCCCCTGAAAAGAACATATTTGTTCAAAAGATATCACCAGATCATCTTTGAGAGAAAATGTTTCTACATCTACAAATGACATGACCAGGGAGGAAATACTGAAAATTGACGATGTTTCTGAATTATCCTGGTATAAACATTATTTATATTTAATCCCCAATCATTTTAGGCAGAGGTAAAAGAGAGTGGTTGAGATTCTTATATTCCCTAAATATTTGTAACCATGAAGCATACGATTGAAATTGATATAATACAGTATTCATGAATCATTTAATTAAATAATTTTTGCTTACCTCCTAACAAAGCATCAGCTAATCCTGCTTGCTGTACAAGAGCAATAAGAGTTGTCTCCCCGTCGTTCTGGAGAACTTCTACAAGGTTTCCAGCGAAAGCACTCTGTACAATCACAGCCAATGTTAGGAAGGCAATCATTTTGAGATTTTACTAGTTCTGAAGTTGAGATCGAACTGTATAATTCACAAAATGTCCGAACTTTTATAGTATCCATCCTTTATGTAAAACAAAGAGGTATTTTATGTAAGGGACACAGCATCAGTTTCGAAAATGTGAGTCAAATGTTTTGTAATGTCCTTATGGAATTTCTGGGCACCAAAAGGGGAGCATTGTAAGAAAGATACTACTGTAACATTGTCTTCTATTCTTTCCCTTGTAATTTTGATCGACAATCTGGAGATTAGCAACTGGTGGGTTTTTTGCCATGGACAATAGCTTAAAACAAATAAATATAACTAAGAATAAAAGGAACATTGTTTTGGGGGCCTCAACACGTTTTCCACGTTTCTTAAGGAATTCTTCCGTTGACCAGACTAAGCCACGGACAGTACGTGTTATCATGTGTACGGTTGTGAAGGCTTTTATCAAATTGAAGACTGTTACATGTGACACACTTCATGACTTTATTGTACTTAAGACGCTTTCAGATGTTTTCAATGGTGTTATGTCGGTTCTGAAATTTACACCTGCTTCTCTCCCCCTTTACACTCCTAAAGAATATTTTTCGACAATATTAATATTTCTGTTACTAAGTAACTTATTACGATTGCTATCTTTAAATGGAACTTTTGCGGACTCCAAACATTTTTTCATTAGTATTCGTAATTTTTAGCAAAAATTTAATGTTTTGCCACTACATATTCTAGGGAATACTTTATTATACTGTATCATAGTACCTAAAGATGTTGTGTTTTTATTTATGTAAGAAGCCATCAAGCTCTTAGCAATTTCATGCTCTAAAGTTATTCAATCTATTTATTTTTCTTTCTCGTGGACACATGTATTTTTATTCCCGTCGTAATTTTCGAAAAATTGTCACACTCAAATCAAATGGACAAAATGGTTGGTACTGAGGGAAATGCCAAGGATCCACCCCACCTTTGAAATATGAGAGCAAAAGCAAAGGTCAAGGTTAAAATCACTGATGACCAAGAAAGGCCTTTTCTCAAGAAATAAGCCTGTGAAAAATGAAAACTCTAGCACTAACTGTTAAAAAGCTATGACCAAGGTTACTTTATTTTACAAACAAAAAGGATCAGCACCCAAAGATTTTCTTAAGAGGATTACATCCATGGAATGTATAAAAACCTTAACATCAGCTGTTCAAAAAGTTATTTCTGAATTCAACTCTTTGTAAAATGTTGCAAAATTGAAAGATGCGTTGCGGCTTAAGAAAATTCAAAGAAATTTCAATTTTTAAGCTAGCATTCACATAAACCAATTCTAATCCTAATATTATTAGATAATTGTGGGGGACCAATATTCGCAAGAATTGTTGTCCCCGCTTTCGATGTCCTTGTGACTGAAATGCCATTTTTAATGACATATTGTGTCAAATATGAACGCCCTATCATATATGTCATTTAGAAATTATCACCGAAGTTGATTGTTTAGCTCTACTGGTCAGAGACCAGAGCTTATACGATAGTAATACGTCCGTCCGTCCGTCTGTATGTAAACATTTTTTTTCAAAATGCCACTCCTCCTACAGTTTTGGTCTGATTGCAATATAACTTTACACACAAGTAGAATACACTAACATACATATAGAAATCCATCGGTTTTGGATTTCAATAAACGGTTTGCCATGGTTACTTAAAATGGAAATTTTTGTGAACTTCCTTAAAAACACTACTCCTCCTACAGTTCTGATCGGATTTCAATATAACTTTGCACACAAGTAGAATACATTAACATACATAATTTATTGCATCAGTTTTTGATTTCGATGAACGGTGTTGCCATGGTTAGGAAAAATAGAAATTTCTGTGAAATACTTTAAAAACGCTATTCCTCCTACAGTTTGACTTGATTTCAATATTACTTGACACACAAGTAGACTACACTAATATACAAAATTTAGTGCATCGGTTTTTGATTTCGATAAACGATGTTGCTATGGTAACTAAAACCAGAAATATCTGTGAAATACTTCTGGTTTCAAAATAAGGTCAATCGTAAAGGTCATGTTCAAGGGATCAAAAATCATAGCATGCTCGGAAATATCTTGCCACAGGTAATGCATATGTCAATCATAAAAGCCCTATCTCTTCTCAATCAAAAGCTATGAGGAAAAATTAACAATTTTGAAAAGTAGGTTAAACTTCAAGGTCAAGTTTACAAAATTGATTTTCTATTGTTTAACGTCCCTCTCGAGAATTTTTCACTTATATGGAGACGCCACCACTTGCCGGTGGAGAGCTGCAAATTTTGTCCTATAATCAGCCCTCAGGGCCATTGAGCAGGGAGGGGTCTTTTTCGTGGCAACATCTACGGCGACACAGGACCTCGGTTTATACGGTCTCATCCGATTTTCCTCTTCAGTCCCACAGTGGGATTCGAACAGTTTGAGGAATGTGTAGTCCTTTCTTGGCGACTCTAGAGCGGACGCTCTAACCACTGCGCTACGCAGACGACAAGTTTAGAAGATCTAAAATCATAGTGTATTTAGAAAGGTCTTATCACAGGCAAACACAGATATAATGTGAAAGCCCTATCTCTTCTTAATTTCAGAATTCATGACCAATATTTAAGTTTTTGAAAAGTAGGTCACTTTATGGTCAAGGTCATTAGGTTAAAAATTATAGTGTTTAAGAAGGTCTTGTCACATGTTATACACATTTTAATATGAAAACACTATCTCTTCTCATCCAATAGTTATGGCCAATTCAAAGTAATGTTTAATTTTTTTGATAGGTCAAACATCAAGGTCACGGGGTAAAAAATCACAGTGTATTTAGAAAGGTCTTGTCACAGGTAATATACATGTATAATATGAAAGTCCGATCTCTTCTCATTCTTAAGAAATGAAAAAGATTAAAGGTTTTCGTTACGGATTTCCCCTCCCTTTTAATTTCAAGTCCCGTCTACTTTTGCAAAAGCTTGAACACATTGGTTTTTTAACAATCCTGAGTATTTTTTTGGCGAAAGCGAGCGGACATTTTTCACTATTTGATTGATTTACTGGTGTGTCAGTTTTGTCCATAACTTTTTTTAGCTTCTGTAACCATGACTTTCGTATTTCACATGTCTATTCCTTGTGACAAACCTGTTTATTAATACAAAATTTGAAATTGACCTAATAGTTACTTACATAATATATATACACAAAAATTCTCAAATATTAATATGATATTTATATCAAATTACTCATAGTATGTCAGAAGTCCTTATAAATTTTCAAAGAGAGATATCAGGAAAAAAGTTGCTTTGCTGCTGTTTGTAATAAAGGTATTGTCAGGGTTCTAATGTTACTCTGATTTTCTTGCAAATTAAAAAAAAGCAAGAAACTGATATATCACATGGATATCTAGGTCAAGTTCTGTTGGTACGTACCATTTTTGACACTACAGCCTTATACCCAACCTGAAAAATTTCAATTTTTGCCAAAGAAATATCTGTGTCATTTTCTTCGCAACTGTTGTACAAACTGAAATGAAATTTGGTATTCAGATATATCAGATGAATATCTAGGTCAAGTGTTTTTTACTAGTATATCATCGCACTATTTTTGATAGAGAGAGGCATCCTTGGACTTTACTTCAATTATTTGCAGTTTTCTCTCTCTAATTGTCACCGTTGTAATACAAAAAAATTTAGTAAATCAGACATTAACCTGATAAATATCTACGTTTAATTGTCACTGAAATATAAAAAAATGCCCCTTGAACAAAAAAAATTCCATTATTTGCTCTCTCTTTCATTTTCTTTGCAATACAAAAAACTGAAATGATATAATATACAGATTCTCTCTCTTAAATATCTGTAATACAAAAAATCTGTTTAGAATTAAAATCCCTCCATTTTTGATACATTTACCTTTATATGAAAATTTGAAATTAACAGTATTACATGTTTTACAAACATCTCTTGTTCACATATGTATTCTTTGTGGCAAGACCTTGAAATATTACTTAAAAATTTATCATTAACTTTTTAACAGGTGTTGCTACGTATTTTGCATCAAAAATATTATGTTTCTTGTCTTAAAAAGCACAGAATAATTATATCAATATATTTTCTTGCATTAAATGCCTATTTTACATTTCCCGTTATGTTGCCATTGGCTGGGTAATCCGTGTGTTAACAAACACATCTTGTTCCACATATTGAGAAGAGAGTATCAGTCACATTATCCAGTGATGTGCATACGATGGGCAAAATATTTTATCTGGCGTGGTTGCCGGTGTAACGACGAAAAGTGATCCTCGTAGAATATCGACCGGGGGTCATTTTCTACGAAGAAATTTGACTCCCTGGTCAATATTCTACGTAGAAAAATGACTCACTTTTCTGTAGAAATTATGGCCTTGGGGTCGTTTTTCTCCGCGTGCATTGTAGAAAAATGATCCCGTAGAATAATGACCCCTTGTCATTTTTTGATGCAAAAACGTTCCTTTTGGTAGGAATATTCTTGTTAGGCAAATGTATATATTAAATATGATATGAAGCTGCCTGATGCTTTGAAGTGTTTTTTTTTCTGAAAGCTTGTAAGCTTAGATAACGAAATCAAAGCTATACAATACCTTATATTTTAAATAATACAAACTGTTTTATCCCCATTTAAGGTTAAACAATATTAAATGTATTAAAATATTCTAAGGCTATTTAGGCAAAGAAAATTTTTCTATGTGCGCATTCATACAATCATTTATTACATTATATATATATCCATAGTTGTCATTTTCGTCTTTAAATAATATTCAAAAATGTCAGAAATTGTTTTTAAAAGTTTAACGTTTTTTATCAATCTCTTTAATTTTACCCTGAATAAAGGGCGCTAATTTGCAAAACTCAATTTTTCAAAAAATACGTTATTGGTTTCAAACTACTTTTAAAAATGGAATGATTTACATGCAATTTGTAAAAATAAGTCGAAATTAAATTGCCTCTGACTTATGAAAAGGGCAACAAACAGTAGTTGTAAAATATCTTTTCCCCGTTCTACATGTACAAAACTTACATTTGTAAATGTGATGATTTAACTAAAAAAACAAGTTTTTTTTTTACCAAAAATTGGCACATGTACATGAAAAAAAGCAAAACAAATGTTGGATTATGAAAAAAGTAGTTGCTTTACTTATTATACTTACTCCCCGGTGAACAAAGTTTAGGGAAGGGGGTATATAGTTTTTGTTTGTTTATTTGTCTGCAGAAACTTGTACCTTGCCCATAACTTTAGACAGGGTGGGACTATGGCTTTCATATTTCAGTTGTATTTTTGTGACAATACCTTTTTTGTGTACAACCAATTTTGACCTTTTGACCTTGGAGTTTGACACACTTTTACACAAAATTTCAAAACTTTTACTTTGGCATTAATTTTTGGACGGTATTTGCTAGGACTTTAGATATCGAAGTAATGGCATGGTAGACTAAGAGTTCATTTGTGTTTGAGGGACGTTACAGCAACCATTTGTCAGTTGCCTGTGTTGAAAAGGAAAGTTTTTTTTTTAATTTATAGATTTAATTTATAGATATCTCTAAAGATTGAACGAATATTCACTCAGATGTTTTTGACAGTGTTGAAAGAATTTTTAATATCTTTGTAAGAACGTTTTCGATGTGTATGGCATTTCCTGTATATACAGGAAAAAGTATAGTACTTTATATAAGGTAGTTAAAAAGTATATATTTTAAAGCAGAATGCATACAAATATATATATATATATATATATATATATATATATATATATATATATATATATATATATATATATATATATATATATATATATATATATATATATATATATATATATAAAAGATTAAAGGCAAGAACTAAGGAAATTAAATTTATATAATTAAATTGCGTTGCTTTTCTTGCTTCTATGTGTTTTGGGATTTGTAAAAATTTTAGTTTATGGTTATCAGAAACATATCATGCCATTTTCGGAACAGAACCTTTGAATGATAAAAAAAACCCACCTCAAAATATAATAATATTTAATTATGCTCCTCAGTGAAGAAGGATATGGAGATCACGAACTGTATTCAATATCAAAGTCCATAAAATCATCAGGAAATAATGGGAAAATCCGTCTTCAATTCAGTTTATAAATAATGGACTTACAATCTGTATGAAAAACGTCAGTCAGCATTTGACTCAATGATAAGTTGTATTTGCTGTCAAGGTCATTGTATCGACCATAGAACTTACGAAATGATGACTTTAAACGAGACTTCTGATATTCTTGTTTCATCAACTTGCTTGTCAATCATTTACCTCGTTTAAGAAATTGTTCATACGTAGAGCATGCTCTTGCGTATCGAATCAACTGAGATATAAAGGCTCCGTATGCAGGTGATAAATGTATATTGGTGCATAAGTAAGGGGGGTTAACGATAGAAACTTTAAAGTCATCATGTTTATCATATAGCTTAGTTGTTAGATTACCATTAACGTCCTTGTCAAGTAAAATATCCAAGAATGGAACAAATGTGTCAGACTCTGTGGTATCTTTAATTTTCAAGTTCACCAGGATAAATCGTATCGACGTAGGAATGGAAATTACGATTGCTAATTGACGATACGTCGTCGATATACTAGTATCTAAA
This sequence comes from Saccostrea cuccullata, assembly GCF_032062105.1. NCBI lineage: Eukaryota > Metazoa > Mollusca > Bivalvia > Ostreida > Ostreidae > Saccostrea > Saccostrea cuccullata. Next base: position 49,093 of record NW_026938648.1, on the reverse strand, counting down.
TGTCGATTTGAAGGCCACAGCAAGTGTTTTCTTCTTTTCACGCATAAGATATTGCACAAATTCTGCATTATAAGAATACAAAAATATGTCTGCTCATAACGGAGCGCAATTGGTACCCATAGGATTTCCAATAGATTGTTGGAAGACCTGGTCTCCAAAAACCCACAAAGATATTGTTAATCAGAAATTCAAACATCTTCTTGATGTCAACTTCAGAGTACTTGAGTGTGCAATCAGATGTTTTAACAAAATAAATTTGAATATGACCAATGACCAGGTAAGTAATTTTAGGAGTTCCATTTTTTTTGAAAAGGCACCTGTGAATGATATAATAAAAGCCTGCAATTTAATTTGTTGTGGGAAATGGTTGCGTATAAACTTGAAAAGTCGTAAGTTTTTAACCTGTTGATTTTGGACAAAAATCTTGTGATTTCAAATTGTCCAGATGTTCTTTGGAATTTTTTAGCATTCACATCTGATTTACACCACTTCTTGAAAATATTGTTGCACAGTACTCTGGAAGTTTTTCATTGGTTTCTGCAGGCCAAAATAATCCATACCAGAATCATTGATTGTGATGCTACTATTAAGATGCAATCATATATAAGTTGGAAAGGATTAAAGTTCATAAAAAAACCCTATTTACATTTGAAAGTATGAAAAAATATCAGGAGACACGGATATAAGGTTTTATAGTATAAAAAAAGTAGGGGGTCAAATTTCTATGGGGGTCATTTTTCAACGTGTGCTGAGTCGTAGAAATACTGGTCTGGAATGTTTTTCTACAGTCGAAAAATGACCCTGCTTGTCGTAGAATATTGACCCGGAGTCATTTTTCTACGTAGAAAAATGACCCCCTGGTCAATATTCTACGGGGGTCACTTTTCGTCGTTACACCGGCCGTACTTTCAAATGCCCAGCGATAAGTTGCTAATCATAAAACGATGTTCCAGGATAATCGGCCGATGTATATTACATCACTCAGACATTGGTAAACATCGTTCGTACATCGGTCGACTACGGGCCAATGTTTGGTCGAACATCGACAGATGATCAGTCGTTATCTGTTGAACACCACTAAACTCCCCGATGACCTCAAATTCAACGGATATTGGACGATGCTCGGCCATACATCGGCCGATCCTTGAAAGATGTGTTAATGATGGGTTGCCGATGAGGAGCGATGTGAGGCATTGTTGGAGACATCACTGAATTTTAACTTCGAATTATTACCTACCGATGACTCCACCGATTCGCAAAAAAGACTCAGTCTCCGTCCGATCACTAGTGGTGCCCGGCCGGCAACCACGCCATTTTCATCAAAATACGCATCGGTTTCTCATCGTATACCCCATCGTTGGATAATGTGACTTATACTTTAGTGAACTCAAGTTTTGTCATTTTTGGCTAAAAGAATTACTGACTTCTTTAGCAATTTTATTTTTCATCTCCCTGGACATTTAATGACAAGTACGTGTGTAATTTGTCTGTTAATATTGGTTATGGAGAGTGTAATTTGTCTGATAATATTGGTTATGGAGAGTGTAATTTGTCTGTTAATATTGGTTATGGAGAGGGTAATTTGTCTGATAATATTAGTTATGGAGAGTGTAATTTGTCTGATAATATTGGTTATGGAGAGTGTAATTTGTCTGATAATATTGGTAATGGAGAGTGTAATTTGTCTGTTAATATTGGTTATGGAGAGTGTAATTTGTCTGATAATATTGGTAATGGAGAGTGTAATTTGTCTGATAATATTGGTAATGGAGAGTGTAATTTGTCTGATAATATTGGTTATGGAGAGTGTAATTTGTCTGATAATATTGGTTATGGAGAGTGTAATTTGTCTGATAATATTGGTTATGGAGAGTGTAATTTGTCTGATAATATTGGTTATGGAGAAAGTGAAGAATATAAACACAATTAAGGAAGTCAATTGTTTTTTTTAAAAAAAAGTAAGTGATTTAGAGGCCACAGAGAAAAAAAATCAAAGTGCTTCAAAGGTTAATTTTTCTGTGACACATTGACCTGTAGACAAATAAGATTTAATATCTCATAGCTTTCGTGAAAGTGGCTGATGGTTATATATGATGAATCCATAATCTTTATATTTGCATATCCACTGCACTCTCCCACTATGAATATGTAGTCATCAATTGCATTCATAGCACTATAGACGCAATTGCTTTCACTATGTGTGCAATTGCTCTATCACACTCGTTTAGAACAGTCTCTACTACACAAAAACACCGTGTTGAGAAGTACATATACGAAATGTTTCATAAGAGGAATAAAAATAAGTTTTTAATAATATTCTTTGAAAAAAAAAGAAATTCAGACTATTTTAAATTGCTGATTTATATCTTTAAAATTTCAATTTTGGTCAATGTATTTAATTGTAAAATAAAACCTTTTAAAAATTGTAGAGAACTGCCATATTTTTATTTTTTGTATCATGCATATTTGAACAAAGAACGATAACTCTTCACACTTGGGTAATAACATTCAGAAGAAAAAAAATCTTTAACTAGCATATTTCAAAATTGAATTCAGCTATTAAAAATAAATAGAAAAACTTAAAAAAATATAGAAAAGCATTCTGGAATAATAATCATTATAAGAGCATTCTTTTTTTTCATCATAGTGTTAAATTATTGATTTTCGTCAGAGGGTTTTAATAACATTGATCAATGACGTCACAACTGCAACAAAACAAAAATGTAATAATGGCGCTGCTTGTATCCAGAGGGAAATACTATATAAATATGTTTGTGATTTATTAGAGAAAAGGAGCATTAATCAGGTTTACTGATTTTAAAGCCGTATGTTTTTCTTTACTGAAGACAAGAAGCTGCGTCCTTATGTAATTTCCTCTAATATTCTTGAAAAAAAATCAAAGAATGCAAATATAAGTAATAAACAACGATTATTCAGTGAACATGGCGTTATGAATAGCAATAGCTCTGCTGGCATATTTTCCATGATGCGCTAGCGCGCATCATGGAATATGCCAGCAGAGCAATTGCTATTCATAACGCCATGTTCACTGAATAACGTTGTTTATTTCTTAATTAATTTGATCTACTGTGATAGATCTGTAGTCAGATGAGATTTAATATCTCCTAGCTTTCGTGATGGTTGAGGACAGTTATGATGAATCCATTATTTGATTAATTTAGTCTATTTGTATTTTATGAAATAAATCTGGCATTTTAAAAGGCAGTATTTGCTTTTGGTAAGCTGTTTTAATGTCCTTCTTCATATAGAAGTATAAACATCTTACAGGTAGATAACACAGGCGTGTCACATGATCAGAGTCCATACACAGGATAGCACAATTGCAGAACTGTCAGGTAAGAATTTTTGTGCAGATGAAAAGTTCACAAAATCATTGAAAATTCTTTTCCATAGGCTTTAACAATAGGAAACAAAATTAAAATTTCTTTAAAATTTAAAAATTCAATAAATCTTAAATTTTAAACAATACTGTAGACGTACTTTTTTCCGCGGGGTCATAATTCTGCGGAATCTCAATTTCTATTTAATCCGCGGGTAGAAAATTACGCGGATTTTCTTGACTGTCACTTTATGCCTTACATTCATATTAAGTACGCTTGGACAAATTTCTGCGGATTATCTGTGACCGCGTACATAGCGTAAATTAATACCACGCGGAAAAAAGTACTTCTACAGTACATGTGCATTGAATTGTCTGTAGAAATTTGCAGGCTTGTAGTACGTGTCAGGACCAAACAACGCATTCCCTACCCAACTTATCTTGTAGAATAGTCTTCAGCTGTAGTTTTCATATAATTTTTTTATTAATAGGCTGCTTGCTTTCTCCACTTTTTGCTACAGTAAGAGCAGGCTTTCGCAAATTCTTGCATAAAAATGAATTGCATAAAACTTAAGGAGGAATACCATACCAAAAATTTTATTTCATAGGCCTTTAAAACATTCCTAGGATATTCCATATACAACGGCCAACTGCTTACTGTCAACTGCTCACTGCCAACTGCCAGCTGCTTACAGCCATCTATTATTGGTTATAGACAAATCTCATGCAAGAAAAGAAGAACGAACGATAGTGATTATGTCCACTACATGTGTAACTCCAAATTCAGTTTTCAAAAGTTATTACATTTGAAGTTTTTTTTTTCATATTTTTATATGGATATTTATGGGAACTTTCATAAAACATATTTTTTTATTCCCTTCATCGCCCTCGTCGTTTAGAATTCCTGAATAGACCCATATTTTGTAATTATTGCAATATCATTGCAAGCATAGTTTATGCTGTGGTCTTCAACTCGACATTTAGATATATCGACAACGAATTGTCAATTAACAATCATGGTAATCCCCATTCCTATGTTAATACAATATATCCTGGTGAGTTTGAGATAAAACGTGATGACTTTATCTTTTCTATCGTCAACTTCCCTTGCTTATTTTGTAAGTTCATAGGTCGATACAATGACCTTGTTGGCAAATACTATTTATCATTGAGTCAAATGCTGACTGACGTTTTTCATACTACGTGTTAGTCCATTATTTATACACTGAACTGACAAGAATTTTCCTGTTATTTCTCAATCACGACAAGAGCAACACGGAGGGTGTGACCGGGGGATGCTGAACCCCTCCATGCCAATCATCCCACCTCTGATGTTTTGTAGGTCCGTGTTTGCTTTGCTCCTATTACAGTGTATTTATTGTTTTTATGGACTTTGAAATTGAATACTGTTCGTTATCTCCATATCCTTCATTCAAGCATGTATTTTAAAGATAAAAAGATGATAAAACTCATAATATCACCTATAACTAGAAACCGTTGCCAGTAAACAGATGACTGTCGTATATGAAACTTCATACATTCCTGTTAGGTAGTGTGTTCAGCAATAAAAGGCCAATAACAGCTCTTCGTTATCTCATACGAATTTTTCCTATTTTTCATAGGAAAAAGTATAATTTGCATATAAGATGCTTTAGGGTAAACAAATTTGTCTTAATAAATGCATAATATGAATGTTTGATAATATGTTAATAAAGGTTGGATAGACATTTTTATTTTTGAAAAAAATGAAAATAAAGCACATATATAATTTGCTAATATTTTCTAAACATATGGTTAAAATTTCATAAAACTAGTCCTAACTACAAAGAATATGTCAGTCAATCATATGTATTTTAAAAAGATATGCCAGCATAATTGTGAAATTATAGAGAAAATATTTTTTTTATTAATTTGGCTTATCCTAATCGAAATAAAACAGATCCCAACCAAAATTTTGTAATAGATAATATTTCTAAAATTGTACTTGTTTGTTTAGGTGAAATATAAGGTTAAAAGGTAATTAAACTTGATAATCAAATACATTTTAGTGGTAGATTTGAAAATATTACAGTAAATTATTAGTTAATTAATTTGTGCTAATTTTTAATCGGTATCAGTTTATTTTTGGTCGCAATTAGTCTAAACATTAAAAACAAAAATCAAGCATAGTAAAATAAAGTGTATTTACTTTTTGAAAGCTGCTATTTTTAAATAATTTATAAATATTACCAAATTTAGGTAATTCCGAGTTTTAAAAAATCTAATTACATTTTTAAATACTGGTAACTGATTTTTAAAAATGATGTTTTAAATGATGGATAGATAGACGTCGTAATAGTGTGTTTTGTGTCTCCCCCTAAGTACTACTTAGTATATGTTTTAACCCTTTGATCTTGTCCTTTGTCCTTGACCCGCTTTCAAAAAAACTTTTACTTGAATTTTATGATAACTTTTAAAAGGTTAGTACTTGGGCTTCCATATTTCAAATATATATATTCATTGACTCAAATCTTTATTTAAGATAACATTTTTTTATCTCTTGCCTTGGAGTTAGACGTGCCTCATTTGAGAAACTAACTCCAAGGTCCACCATACGAGGGCATCAGTGTTTCACAAACACATCTTTTTTTTCGGATTGTCCCTCTCCTTTGAAAAGATTAATTTCTCCTTGCCTGATGTGTTAACAATCTACCTTTTTACCCATTTGTCATAGGAAAACAGTCTTTACTGGTGTGAAAAAATGCATGTTGCCCTTTAACCCAATACATAAATGTTATCAATGTTGAGTTTTTTTGCTTTAGTTACGAAATCTAATGATGGACCCCGGTGCCCAGGATGTGCCCTCTGCTCCAGTCAAACAGCTGCGTGATGAACCAGAGAGTGTTACCACCATAAAGACTGAATATAGTCGTCACCTCTACAATGTGGCCTGTCTTGGTGATGTAGAAATCTGGACAAGAGGAGATGGCAACACCATGAAACTCTTCAGCATCAATCGGGGATCACTGCTCAAGTCAGTCACAACCAAGTCAGGGTACATATCATGGGACATAGCAGTGACAAAAAGCGGAGATCTAGTTTATACTGATAACAAAGATAGAACTGTGAACATTGTGAAGAATGAGAAGATAGAGGAGGTGATCAGACTACAGAACTGGAAACCTCAGTGTGTCTGCAGTACCTCCTCTGGTGACCTCCTGGTTATCATGGTCAGTGATGATAAAAAACAATCAAAAGTTGTCCGTTACTCTGGCTCAACAGAGAAACAAACCATTCAGTTTGATGATCAAGGTAATCTTCTCTACTCAGCTGGTAGTCGTAACAGACACATAACTGAGAACAAGAACCTGGATATCTGTGTGACTGACAATGAAGCTAAAGCAATAGTGGTGGTCAATCGAGCCGGGAATCTGAGATTCAGGTACACTGGACATACTCCTGCTCCAAAGAACAAATTCTTCGGTCCAAGAGGAATCACCACAGACAGTCAGAGTCACATCCTTACAGCTGATTATTACAATGACTGTGTCCAAATCATAGACCAGGATGGACAGTTCCTCCGTTACATAGAATGTGGACTGAGTAGTCCCTTGGGACCATGTACAGATAAAAGTGACAATTTGTTTGTACCTGAATTGTGGAGTAGACAAGTGAAGAAAATAAAATATTTGAAATAATATACAGCACTAGTACTGTCTTGTACTCTATGAAATAAAAGATGTATGTTATATAACCGATGTAACAATTTGCTGCATAATAAAATTTTGTAATAATACATATATGAATTGGGAAATAAAAGACACGCGTGGTTAACTTTAATGTGAAATAAGTTTATTTTTCCTTTTATGTTCTAATTCGTTCACACTCAAACGAACATAAATCATTTATACCATAAATAAACACAGTGTGTAGGTACAGAAGCGCTCTCAAGAGTGCAGTTTATTTACAACATTGAACAACAAAATAATCTTCCGTAATATAAAGTCTTGTTAACTCCACTCTCTGTAATAACGAGAAAAAAGACAATATGAAATATATGTATTACAATAAACACTGTGAGGGTGGGTGGGTGGGCGCCACGTCTATACTGCACGAAAAGAGAGCCTTCGAATGGGGTTTAATTGTTAAACAGGTGATAAGGTGTGTCGCGTAAATACCTGTTAAACAGGTTCTATTTCTGAAATAACTAACCAATGAAAATTGGTTTCCGGAATAAATATAAATAAACAAACACGTGTTCGATCAACACACGTGTTACTATAACTGTAATAAATACGTATTTTCCATAAAATTTCCCTAACTTAAAACTTTTTTTTTTATTAAAAAATTTAATCCAAATAAAAATCTTTAATTTCCTTATATTCTTTGGGAAAAGTCTTTAAATATATTTTAAAAAAAAATTTTTTGTCCTTCCGGGGGTTTTTTGGATAGTTCTGGATCTTCCAAAAGAATATTATATTTTTCAAAAAAATTAAATTTTTAAAGATTTCCTTTAAATTTAATTTAAATTTAAAATTTTGTCCCCAACCCCCCGGGGAAATGTTTAAAATTAATGTAACTTTGAATTTAAAAGGGGTTTTTCACTCCAAGGGTCTTAAAGGGAAAATTTTTTAAAATTCCTATTTCCTTAAAAATCAACGGCAAGGGCCCAACCCCGTTTAAAATTTTTTCACTATCCTAATTATTACATATTTCTTTTACCATTTTTTGAGAAAATTTTAAAACATGCTTAAATTACATTCATATTCTTTGGAAGGGTCCTTTTTAAAACTTAAGCCCCCGAGGAATTTTAGCATTAGTAAAATTTTCCAGTGTTTAAGAAAGAAATTTTGGGAATTATTTTTGGGAAAAAAACCCCTTCCGGATTTACAAAAAGGGAAAACCTTATAGGCTGCAAATTAGGCCTATTCGCACTTATTTAAGGAATTTTTCACCTTCCCGGCCTCGTTTAACACTCACCAAAGGGTCCCCTTTGTTTTTTTTAAAAATGGATTTCAACCCGGGGCCCCCCATAAAATTAAAAGTTTTAAGAACAAACCAAAACAAGGAAAATTTGATAGAAATTTATTAGCTTGGTTAGTAAAAAATCCCCTTTTCCGTGAATATTTGTGTGTAACAGAGAGTTAAATAAAAATTTAAAATAAAGACAGTCTAGGTTGTTTTTTAAAATTTATTCAAACCCAAAGCACCCTCTTACCCAATTTCTTTCCTTAATTTCACTAAATAAAGAATTAAATTTTTAGATATTGTAAATTTTAAAAATAAAGCATTAAAGTAAATAAATATATTAAAAAATTTTTTAAATGTTCAACAAGTTAAGTTTATTATAGTACAAATCAAACCAAAAACTCAAAAGCATGTTTATTTTGTTTAAACAATGACCTGGTAAAAAAAATCCAAGGGGAAAAATCCCCCGGTTTTAAAGGTGGCCTTTAGAAAATTTGGCTATAAGGGTTCATTTGCTAAAAATCCCTGAAAAGCATATATTTAAATTTATTTTTACATTAATTTGGGGTTTGCCAAAAAAAATACGATTAAAATTCACAGATTTAAAACTAAAATTCTCAATAAAAATTTGTAAAATTTAAGGAATTCAGTTGGGATTAATTAAACAAAAAACAATATTTCAAACGGTAATTTTTAAACCCCAGTTTTTTAAATTGTTTATAAAATAATTGAAATGACCAGTCAAATAAAAAAATAAAAATTAAATTTTTAAATAAAATTCAATAAACAACTTTTTTTAAATATGGGAAATGAATTTTTGTTAGGCAGGAACCCGAATTTTATTTCCCCGCCTTTCGGGAAATTGTCCCATTTGTTAAAAATTAAATTTTCCTCCCAATTTTATGGATAAGAATTAAATTTTTTCCTGCAAAAAAAAAATTTTATTTCATGCAGATAATTGGACGGGAAAAATATTCTTTAACCCAAGGCGTTTATAATATTTATGGACATTAGGGGATTAACTTTAATTTGAAGGGTATAAGTGAAAACATAAAAAGGGGGTAATTTATATTGTATTTAAAAAAAAATATAAAAATAAAAATAATAAATCCAAAAAGAGTTTAAAAAAAATAAGCGAAATATGAAAATTTTTTTTTTTAATTTTTTTAAAAGGAGAAAATTCACTATCTGTTTTTAACTGCTAATATTAAAAAAAAAAAAAGGTCATTCAAAAAAATCGAAATTTTATTTTTTTTATTTTAAATTTTTAAAAAAAACCCTTCAAAATTATTTTTTTGTAATTTTTTAAAATTTTAAAAAAGGGGTTTTTTTAAATTTAAAATTTGAAACCACTTTTAAAAATTTTTAAAAATAAAAAATTCAAAAGGGTTTTTTTTAAAAGGGTTTTTTAAAATAAAAAAATTAAAGTTTTTTTAAAATTTAATTTAAAATTTTCCCAAATTTTTAAAATTTTTTTTTAAAAAAATTTGAAAAAAAAAAATTTTTTAAACCAAAAAATTTAAACTTTTTTTTTCCCAAAAACCTTTAAATTTTTAAAAAGGAATTTTTTAAAAAAAATTTTTTGTTTTAAAAAAAGTTTTTCGTTTAATCGGCAAAATAAAAATTTTTTAAAAATAAAATTTTAAAAATTTTTTTTTTTTTTAAAATGAAACTAAAATTCTAAAATTTAATTTTTTTTAAATTTTTTTAAATTTTAAAAAATTTTTAAAATTTTTAAATTTTAAAAATTCAAAAAAATTTTGGGGGAAAATTTTCAAAAAAAGAAAAGGGGGGCCTTATAAAAATTTTTAAAATTTAATATTTTTTTTAATTATTTTAATTTTTTTTTTAAAAGTTTTTTTAATTTGTTTTTTCTTTTTTACCACCAAAAAAATTTTTTTTAAAAAAAATTTTAAAAAATCAAAAAAAACCCAGTTTAAAATTTATTTAAAAGGGTTTTTTTTTAAAATTTTTTTAATTTTAAAAAAAACCCGGTTTTTTTTTAAACCTACACAAAAAACCCGGGGAAAAATTTCAAAAATTTTTTTTCATGTTTTTTTTTTAAAAAATTTTAAAATAAATTTTTTTTTTAAATTTGGGGGAATTTTTTCCCTTTTTTTTTTTTTAAAAATTTTAAAAAAAAAACCCTTTTAAATGAAAATTTTAAACCCAAAAAGAAATATTTTAAAAGTTTAAAAGGGGGGGGGTTTAATTCTATTTTCCCCCATTTTTTTTAAAAATGCAAAAGTTTTGTTTAATTTTAAGGTTTTTTTAAAAAAATTTTTAAAAATTTTTAACCCCAAAAAAAATTTTTTTTCCCAAATCCCCCCTTTCTTTTTAAAAAAGATTTTCCCCAAAAAATTTTTTAATTTTTCGGGAAATTTTCTTTTTTTCCCAAAAATTTCCCAATTAAAATTTATTTTTTTTTGGGGTTTTTTTTTTTAAAAAATTTTTTTCCAAAAAATTTTAAAAATTTTTTTAATTAAATGTTTTTTAAATAAAAATTAAAATTTTTTTTTTTAAATTTTTTTCCCCAATTTTTAAATGATTTAAAATTTTTTTTTTGGGGGGGCAAAATTTGTTTTTTAAAATTACCCTTAAAAATTTTTAAAAAAAACCCTTTTTTAAAAAATTTTAAAAAAATTTTAAATTTTTTTTTTAAAATTCAAACCCCCGAAAAAAAAATTTTGGGTTTTGAAAAAAGCACCAAAAATTTTTAAAATTTGGCGGACTTAAAATTTTTCCCCCCTTTTTTCCCCAAAATTTTTGGGTTTAAATAAATTTTACTATTTTTAAAATTAAAATTTTAAAAAATTTTTGAAAATTTGAAAAACCTTTTCCCAAAATTTTAATTTTTAAATCTTTAAAAAAATTTTGTAAAATTTTAAATTTTTAAAAGATTAATAAATTTTTTTTTTAAAAATTGCTTAAATTTATTTGTGTATAAAAATTAAAAAAAATTTTTTAAATTAATTTCCTAAAAAAGGGGGGATTTTTTTAAAAAAGGGAAACGCCCCCAAATTTTAAAAACTCTTTTAAAAAAAACCCCCTTTTTGGGTTTTTTAACCCCTTTTTAGGGGGGGAATTTTTTTTTTTCCCCCTGTTTTTGGGGAAATTATTTTTTTCCCCCCAAAAAACCTTGAAATTTAAAATTTATGTAAATTTGAGCACAGTTTCCTTAAAATCCCCTACTTTTTTTTTTAGAAAGGAAAGCGCTGCATGCATATTTTTTGGTGTTTTTACACATCTTATAATTAAGAATATTTGGAAGAAATTATAGCTCTCCTGATTGAGATGACAGGATAATTGGTCAATTGGTAAAGAGTTAATTACTGTTTTTATAACTTCATGCCATTACTCAGATCGTCAAGTTGTTTTTTTAATGATATTAAAAACATCACCGTTAAGCACTTTTAATTATAGAATGTATATATTTTGCCGTTATCTATTAATTATATATTATCATAAGGACGTTGTAAATTGTAAATTAAAAGAAAGTTCAGACATTGACTACATGTAGTTCTGATTATGGTGACAGCGCAGAATTTACTTTTTTTAACATCTGCGTTGGAAAATTATCCCTGTCTGATTTCGCAAGCAAAATTCATGGTTTTCTTAATTTTTTTCTTGTCTATTGAAATTGAAATAAAATATACTCTTATATACATAAAATTCCCGATCAAAATAATAAACAGAATGTAATTTCTAACTTCTTTTTAGCCTTTTTGTGTATATATAAAAAAAAATGTCAAAATGTATATCTTGATACGACTAACCGGTTAATCAGTCGGAACGTTTTGCGGTTAACCGATTAGCAATTCTGCAATCGATTGCCATCCCTATAATATATAGATCTATTTCAAAGTATATCATTCTTGGCAATGCATATTTCATAGAATTCCCATCATATAGTCATAATATATATATATTGTAAGTATCAAATAGCACCTCTTTCTAGCATTATATGTATTACTTTACTAAACATTAGCTGATAAGCATGTCAGATTTATTAATGCACTGATACAGAGAATGTCCCCCAACCCCTATTACTTATTGACGAAAATTAAAGCTTAGTTAATTAGTCAGAATATTTTTTTTTCTGAAAATCCAAGAATAACTGTTGTATACTAATTTGTATGCTAACTAGCGTAGTTTAAAGTTTACAACCATATTTCACAACCTTTTTTCAGTAATTATCCAGTACAACTATTTTTATTTTAGCCTAATTAATAATTAAGTTATATTGTAACAGTAAATACGATATTTAATATTAGATATTTCTCCATTTAACACTTACATATTATTAGAATTTCACCACAATATCCTATTATCAAACCTACACAATGTAGAAATTAATTTCTGTATATCTTAGCATAACAGAATGAATTTTATTTTTAGCTTGACATAGTTATTTATAGCTTCTTGTTCTATTTATAGGTGTCTTCCTGGATTCCCCCACCGAATTCACTGTGGATGCCAAATCTGTTACCCCCTCTGGGGAGGGTAATGTAAGAGCCATTGTCAACAACCCCTCTGGTACCAAGAATGACACTAAGGTCACCAACAAAGGAGACGGTACCTACGATGTACTCTACACACCTGTTGAAGAAGGTAAGGGGTGACAACTGTAGATTTGTCAAGACTGAAATATCAGAAAAGATGTGTATTAGCTGTAGGTATCACCTATAATATTGTGATACAGGACAAATAACTCTGTTTGAGAAGAAATTTGAGGATTTATCCTTCTTTCTAGTTATGCTAAGCTGCAAAGATTTTAGAAATTTTACCTGTATATACACTGTATATGTGCTTAACTTGGAACAGAAAAAGCAGAGCAAAAAGCTATGAAATGCTAAATGGTCTGTTAATGTATTTTGTGCATTTTTCAGGAACTATTGCTATGGATGTCACCTACGACAACATGGCAATCCCTAACAGTCCGTTCAAGGTCAACGCCGTGCCCGGCTGTGACGCCAGTCGTGTGAAGGCCTACGGTCCCGGGCTACAGGGCGGCTACACCAACCAGTCCCAGGTGTTCACCATCGACATCAAGGGGGCGGGACAGGGCGGTCTGGGACTGTCCATTGACGGACCCTCTGAGGTACCCATCAACTGTAAGGACAACAGAGACGGGACCTGTACTGTGGAGTATATGCCCAGCAAACCCGGGGATTACGATGTGTCTGTTAAATTCGCTGACCAAGAGATTCCCAGTAAGTCCTAATTTAGTTGAAAGCTCAAAAGAGGCTTTCTTTGAAATTAATGTTAACAGTATTTCGGCAAACTCTTGAGGTTGCAGTGCCTCTTTTTGTTCATGCATCTTTCCAATCATACAACTGAAGGTTTCTTATAATTTTTTGTGGTCCCAATGGAAGTAGAATCTTTATTGTTCTATTCATTGTAAATTTTATAGTAATGAAATAGCTTTTCCAGAAAAATCATTAAAAACCTACTAGGTATAATGACATGTATCTGCCAAATAAAAAGATGTACAAATATTCATTGTCTGTTTCTAATTTTAGACTCACCTTTCCGTGTGGCTGTGAAGAACCCAGTTGATGCCAAGAAGGTCAAATGTTACGGACCTGGAATCGAGCCAATGGGAGTGAAGACCGGTGCCCCTGCGACCTTCACCGTGGATACCACCGAGGCCGGGGAAGCTCCTCTGGAGGTCACCTGTACTGACCAGAGAGGTCGCGTCCAGCCTGCTCAGCTGACCCCGGTGGCTGAGGGCGTGGTGGACGCCACCTACTACCCCGTGGAGGAGGGGCCATGTAAGGTGGACGTCAAGTACGCAAACCAACACGTACCAGGAAGGTGAGAGGGTGTTGCTTTAGAAAACCTCTTATTTTTGGAATAATAGTTTTTTGGGTTCCAGAAGGATTTGATCATGTAATAAAATGAGAAATATCTTACTGAGTAGGGCTTTAACATTTTTATAAAGGATATGAACTTGTGGGACTTTTCATACTAAGAAAATTTAGAAAATTACTTCCCTACAAAAATTATCACTTTCAAAGTATTTTTAAACAACAATTGGGATAAAATTACATGTATTGGAAGACATAGATTAAGCCTAAAGATAACTGATGGATAAAAAAAGTGAAAATTAAATGAATAATTTCAACAAGAGAAAGTTAAAGATATTCCCTTGTATATTACTAAATGTTGACATTCTTTGTAATCATAGAGTGAAGTTTGAACTAAGCTTATTTTTTTATTTCAGTCCATTCACCACCAAGGTGGAGCCCGGGGTGGACGCCAGCCGTGTCCGGTTGTCTGGAGCCGGCGTCCAGGAGAACATCCCCGCCAGTTTACCAGTCAACTTCCTCATCGACACCAGGGAGGCCGGCATCGCTGACCTGGAAGTTCTTATCAAGGTAAGGGTCAAAGGTCACCGTTAAAGAGGCCAATCAGTGGAAGATGCAAGGTTAAAAGATTGCTCTCTCTCTTCCTTGCATTTTTGCACTCTATAATGAGAAGTACAAATTAAAAGCAGAATTCCTCAAAACCACAAAGCCCTTGTTTTCTGTCTTGATGACTCAAAAGAAAAGCTAAATTTGAAAGTTTTGTTAATGAATTAAATGAGTAAAGCTGTTACATAACTCAAGTTATTTGTTCACCTCAAAGTAATGCAGTGAAAAGGTGCTCTTAATCATTGGTGTATAGACAGACACAGAGAGAGAACAGACGAACCTTTGTATTATAGTGCAGTAATAACAAAAGTGCAGGCACACTGTGCAATGTCTTATGAAGGGAGGTAACTCCTCAGAGCTTGATGTATACAGCTGAAGCTGATGTCTGGGTTTTCTCAGTGTATGATAAATTCAATCATCACCTCCCCCCTTCCATCTTGTTTTCCAGCCCGGGAGGGATTTATTGCCCCATTAACATCAGAATAAAGCAGAGTAACACCTGATACTGACACAGGAAATTTAGAGCCTTCTGGGAAATCTCTGATACCTTATAAATGTTAGAAATTTAGGTTGATTTTTATTTTTAGGTTATGCAATGTGTAATATCAAAAAAAAATATTTGATGTGTCCTTGAAAAATATTTTGGGAGGTGGTATGTTGAACAGTAGCTTTTAAAGTAAGAAAAGCTACTTAAATCTGAACTCACTTAATATATAGATACACTGTATTCTTTTATACTGTAGGGGACTTTGTTCTATGTTCTTAATATACATAATAAGAATATACATAATATGAATATACATAATAAGAATTTGGGTTTTAAGGAAGCAAGATTTGAAGTCCCAAATGACTTGATTAATTTTAAAAGATTTTTACTGTAAAACCATTTGGCACAATCATCCAATTGTACCCCCAATTGTTTAATCAAAAATCAATTTTAAAGAATAATCCTCTCTTAAGTTGTCAAATATAATGAGTGAATAATCTCTTCAAATACAGCAAACTGTTTCCAGATTTTTGCTTAGTCAAGATAATTGCTTATTATGCTGCACTGGTTTGCTCCAAAAGATGTGATAATTAAATGAACCTTGAAATTTCAAAAAAATATTTTACTTCAAATGCTCTAAGGTGATTTATGTGAGTTGAGAAAGACTTGAAAAAACAATCCAGCCTTGTTGAAAAAGTGTAGAAAAATGAAATATATGGGAGGACAAAGGAATATGTATGAGATTTTTAATGAAGTGTATAGCAACCATTATAATTAAAATGAATTGTTCCCCACTCATCGTGTGCAGTCCCACCCAAAAGATAAAGATGAAGCACTCGTTTACCAAAAAAATTAGGAAAAAGTGCAGGAATTTTTTATAAAAAACTTTTAAAGATTTGGAGAGAGAGACTTGAAAAAAAGATAGAAGGAAACCATTAATTTGACATCTGTTAGAAAATTTCCTTAAAAATTGAATACCATGCATTTTGTTTATTACTATAGATATCATTTCAATAAAACTCAGTTTTAACAAACTCAACTGGACCAATGAAATTAATTTGCTATATCCATAATTTGCAATATCTGTATAAGGAATTCTTCGAATTTAATACCTAAGGAACCACTATAACTTCCCTATACCTGTGAATTCGCAATATCTGAGTTTGCATGTACTAAGCGTGTTTTACTGTATTGAACTGATTGTTTATTGTTGTTTGTTAACAGAGACCTGACGGTACCTACGCTCACCCCCACATCGTTGATAATGGTGACGGAACCTTCACCGTGTCCTACGTCCCAGACGACCTTGGAACCTACGAGATCCTGATCAGGTTTGGAGGTCAAGTGGTACCCAACACCCCCCTCAAGGTCAACGCCTACCCCGTGGGTGATGCCAGCAAATGTAGAATTACAGGTAAGTTGTATTACTGAAAATATGAAAAACAGATCAATTTCTCCGGTGATATTCTGTCGTTTGGTTTGTGATCTTGCTTCATTTTGATTTGAGATTGGAGAATTTTTGGAATTATGTCGTATATATTAGCGTAAACACTCATTAGACTGTCATAAATTAGTGTGAAATCCAAATGATATTGAAATGTAATAATTATGACTTTGGTCTGTAACATTGACAGAGGGTCTGGAGAACACCACGGTCCCCATCAACAAAGAGACCGTCATCTGTGTGGATGCCTCCCAGGCTGGAGAAGGCAAGGTCACCTGTCGTATCCGCAGTCCCAGCGGTAACGACATCGATATTGACATCGTGGAGAATCCCGATGGAACGTTCAGCCTCCTCTTCACTCCTCAGATGATGGGCGCCTACACCATTAACATCAAGTTTGGTGGACAGAGTGTGCCCGGTGGAGAATACGATATCCAGGTAAGTTCAGGAAGGAGTGGACACTGCCCACTAATTGTCCACTATGTCATTTAGTGGACACTGCCCACTGATTGTCCACTATGTCATTTAGTGGACACTGCCCACTGATTGTCCACTATGTCATTTAGTGGGCAGTTCTGTTTTGTTTACTCTTATAGTGAGTGGCAATCATTGAACTGCCCACGAGTTGCCCACTATATCATTTAGTGGGCAGATCTAGTTTGCCTGTCATAAAAGGGAGTGGCAATCATTGATGGCAGTGGTATTGCCTGATCCTAGCTATAGATAGGATTTATATTGTTTGGCACTAAAGGAGTAGGATTTATTTATTTTCAAAAAAATGCCAACTGCATGACTTAGGAAATATTTGCTAGCTAGCATGCACTCAGATGAGTTGGATTAATTGGAAGAAGAGCACATTGTGATTTTCAGTTTTGAACAATTTAAAAGCAATAACCTGATAATTGCTAAATATGGAAGTCTTTTGACTAAGTTTCAGTTTGATTGTTTTGGCAAGAAGTGTTAAAATGTCTTATTATCCAAGAACTCACAACATCTTAAATGCCATGCCCAATATTTAATTCAACGAAAAAGTAGAGATTTATGTTAGGAAAGCACCCAAAACACATGATTCACTACAGAAGAAAAAGAACAAATCACTAGAGATCTCCTAGATTTTTGTTCTGTTGGCACAAAACTGAGAAATGTTCGAAATTCTGCAGTTCTTGCATCAACAATTACATTCTATCAATGCCAATTATTTCTGGCCTTGCCTTTTCCAAAAAAAAAAAACCCATCTTGTTGACATATGTATATATTTGTTGTAGACATCAAGTAAATCAAATATGTGATAACTTTATTATGCATGACTTTGCATGCGAGGGAATTTGAACTCCCTGGTCTTGCATGAGTTGGAAGAAAATAAGATGTTTGTTTTTTCTATTGAAAATATTTTTCATTCAACTTTCAAATTTATGAAGAGAGGATGGCCTTTAGAGGGTGAATGTCTTGTAAATCAGGCTTATTTTGCCCCGATTCCTGGGTGGGTTGGTGAGTGGCGAAGATAATCAATATAAACTCTGAATCATTGATTGTCAGTAAAAATTCCAGGAAAATTCGTCTTGCAAGCTTTTGGAATGTGGAAACATGGTTTTAAGAGCTTCTGTCTATGAGAAAATTTACAAGACTGAGAATTTCTCTTTTTTTTGTGGGAGTAGTAGAATATTTTTGTATGCTTCTTCAAGAACCTGTTGTGTAGAACTGAAAGAGATGAGTTTTTCTAGAGGGTTTTGGAAACGATCGACCAATAGGCGTAATTATGTGATTAAGTAGAAAAAAATATATTAACAACGTTAATTGTTTTGAGAACAAGAAAGTTAAATCTACAGATGAATTACTTTTTTCTGCGTTCAAATAGTGACGATTTGTTAAAAAAAAAAAGAAAAAAGAAAATGTTTACTTATGCAAGTCTGTTTATAGAACCACAACTGATTCATACAAATTGTAAACAGCTAATAGGACACGATTTATGAAGTATTACAAAGAAATATGGCTTCAGAAGCTCATTTGGAAAGCAAGAAACATATACATTGATGTATGTAGGGAGAATCATTGTTGTGTTTTGGAGGTAATTGTCAGAGTGGTTGAGTCAAGTTCGAGGGTTTGACAGATGAGGGTGATTTTCCGCATAACGGAAATAATTCCCAGCATGCTTTGTTGACAGTTTCATTTTTTTCAGGCCGTTTAGAGTACAATTATCAATTGCAGCATATTCCATAATTCAGCATCCAAGTATTTAGAAAAGAGATTGTTCTTTTTCTTAATCAAAAAGATTTTTTCAGCACATTTTACATTGAAGAAAAATAAGTCTGAAGAGGGCTGAGGGTAGCTCAATTTATCATAGAGTGCATTTTATTTTTGTTTGCTTCATTAATCACATTCCAAGATGAATTCCCATCCTGTTATTTCCATTGAAGTTTAGCCATTGTAAAGAAAACATTTCTGCTAATTAGATATCTATGTTCATTGTTTTGTTGTAAAGAAAAACAAGATAAAAACATAACGTTGCATTAAGATAAGATGGATGATGGGAAAGAAGGAAAAGACATGGAATTTTTTTTTTACGAATGATATGCTTTTAGGATGAGTTCCAGATTTTGTTACTATAAATAGCTCCTGTGCCTTATTTTGGGAAGACTGGTAAATGATCTATTAGATGAAGATAAATGCAGGTATTTTGATATCACTCTCGGCAACAGACGGCAAAGTCTTCACCCAGCGTCTGACCGAATTTGTTGAGAGATATTTCCAAGAGTTTTCCGCCGAAGGACCCCCCTTAAATTGTTCCTTTGACTTGGAACGTAATTTAAAAACTAATTGTGAATGAAACAACAATTTTTTGTTTTTCCAGGTGTGTTTTTGGTGTAGGAATGGTATTTTGTCAAAATTCTGGGATCTTTAAAAAATGAAATGGTTGCTTTTTTAACATAATAAAAGAAATTTGTTGTGCATTCGGCAAAAAAAAAAAGAAACATAATTGTGCTAAATAGTTCCATGTATCATATGTATTTAAATATTATTATTTTTTTTTGTATTTGTGTAGTTTGTAAGCTCTGTTAGATTTTTGTATGAAAGAGAAAAAACACGTACTATTTAGATTTCTCCGGTTTGAATTCAGACAGAAGCTGCCAAGGCTTAGAAATGACAAGATGTATTTTAAGTCAGAGGAAATTATGTTCATCTGTGCTTCCTGTCTGTTTAGAAGGGAAAAGAACATTATAATGTTCATCCTCAAAAGATCAAGGTCATGGTGTAAAGCTGCCATTTATTTATTTCCTGCACAGTTTGTCTGCATTCGTAATTTGCCGAAAATTAATACCAATTGTTGAATTTTTTTAAGAAACCAAAAATGCTTTTTGTCAGTTAAAGATTCTGGATAAAAAAAAATAATGGCTCCAAAGTGATAAAAATTTAATTCACTGCTTTTTGAGTGGGAAGGAAGATGAATCAGTCGTTGCAGCTCATTTATAACTTTCATATCACTGGTTTTGTTTTTTTGTAGATTTTTTTTTGAAGTGTGAATCCTTTTTTTGTACCCTTTATCCATTAGATGTGTCTTGACATTTGTGAGAAAGTCTTTACAAAAAGGCAGTTGTTATCGCGGGGTTTTCCCCCCTTATTGGCGTGGAGGATTTGTCTTATTTGATATGCAGAATGAAGCCGACTTTATTTAATGCCCAAAACATGCCGTCTGTTTAATTTCCTTGACATCTTCATGAAATGAACCACTTCATGAAAGTGACTGCTGCCAGCAACTAGAGAAGTTAAGTGGTAAATCAAAAGACAAAAGAGACTGGGTTCTTGAGATACCAGCCTCATCTATCTTGCATCCTTAAATTTAAATGTATAACCCATACACTTGTGGTTTAATTAGGTTAAAGTTTACATATTATACGATTTGGCATTTAACTCGAATGTAGAATGTGCACTAGCTAGCTTCTGTTTCGTTTCCAGCTTTGATAGTGGGCAAAAAAGGGATGAGGCCCGGTTCATAGAAAGAAGATATTTAGTTCTTTAACGAAATTTTTTTAAAGAAAAAAATCAGCAAAGCTGAACTAGTTTGACATTGAAAGGTTCAAGTTCTTCCTCAGTTTAATTCAATTAAGGGACCAACATCCTTTGGTTCATTGAGTTTGTTGTAGTTGCGCGGGTTCTATCAGTTACGATGTTCAGGGTTACGTGGTATGATCTTGATAGTTTTATACTGGATAACTACACACCAATGAACAGAATTCTTTCAGTGTAAAGATTTTGAAAGAGCATTGTTAAAGTACAGACCAGAATAAAAGTTGATATGTCATTCAGATACAATGGAAGATTTTTTTCAGCACTATTTGCCTCATCCTCAACATGTTTGTAAATTCTGTTGTACATGCAGCAAGCACATATGAATTGGGGAGGGGGGATGTAGTATGTGTGTGCGTTACCTGTCTACAAAGATTGATGAGAAACACAGATATACGGTCAATGAGATTTATTTTGGTAGAGCTCTTGGAGATAAAATTTGGATTCAAAGAACTCAGATTTATCAGATGTTGATGGACAAGCTGGCGGATGAATGGACCTCTTGGTCAAACTTTGGTTTTACAACTGGTCACTTTGTTGGCTTGTGTTTGTTTTGGTGTTACAATGTTGTAGTGGTCTTAGATGTCCTGCAATCTTTCTTGTAAATTCTATTTAGGAATGTGGGGTACTATAAAAAAAGAGAAGTACATGTGGGTGTATATTAGAGGGAATAATGGACAGAGGAATGTTTGTAAATAATCATCATTTAGGTGATGGAATGGCTTGCAATTAATTACTATATTTAAGAGTTACAAAAATTTGTTTAGAGGAATTTCACATTTCATTTTTTTTTTCATATGTCATTGAACAATCTTGAAAATTTCATTAAAATATTTTCTTATAATTTATTCATATTCATTTGTGTTTCTTTCTTTTATTGTTGAAAAAGTGTTCTCATTTCTCATTTGTGTTTTTTAACTAGGTTCTTACTAATAGTGATTGGGAAATTTCGGTAAGATGTCTGTGTTTTTTATTCATTTCTTAAAAATATATATACATACATGCATATATTACTTGCATCCAAAATGAAGACTTTATCTTTGTGCATGGAAAAGTCTTTCAATGTATCCATGAGATGGCAATGTATGAACATGCAGCCACGAAAAAGGGGGAAAATGTCATTGAAATGATTGTAAGGGGAAAAGTGATGAAAAAGAAAATTCTTAATATGTTCTCTCATGTTTTTTTCACAGCTGCTAATGTGGAATGAATCTTGCAAATGCAAATCTCTAACAACATTCATTATATATCTTTATATGCTGCTTTTTAACTGATGTCCAATCACATTTCAAAATGTAATAAGCAGTTTCTCACATTTCTAACAATGAGCCCAGATTAACATGCATCCTTGTATTGCCCTCTGTTCAGGGCGATATTTCTCTGATGACATTGAGATTATGTTAGTCTGCAACACTATCAAATATGCTGTAAAATTGCTATACATTTTATAGCAGAACCAAGCATAAAGATCATGTAAATGATAGCTGGCAAAAGAAATGCAGTAAATATCGGGATCATTGAAGGTAATTAAGTATTTTGGAATCTGGAAGAATCGAAAAAGAACAAATAGAAAACACCTGGTCCACACGGAAAAAGAGACGTGTACACACTATTGCCAAATGCCTATCTCAGCAAGGAGGGTATTATTGGCAGATATTTCACAGCAGAAAATTAAATTCTCTACTTGGAATTATTATCAATCTACCTATTACAACATTTTGAAATAATTAAGAGTAAATGATTGGACTGGAATCACCTGATGAGTTTATCTATTACGTTAGAGGTGTTACGTAATCTTTGCAATCATTTGTAATCTTTGAAATTGATTGCCTTTGCTGAGTTCTGGCCTGTATTTTTTAAAAATATATGTCATAAGGTCAAAACGTTTCTTTTAATTGTTTTCCTTTGTAAGTTTGATCTAATTGAGTGGTCTCTATAATAAATTTTGATGACATCTTAAATAGAATTTTAAGGTCATTATATACATGTTATAAACATTTTATATCAGTTCATGTTCAAACTTTAAAAAGCAGTAAGGTAGTCCCCTAGTGTGACTGTATATTTGATTTTGGATATAAAACTTAGTGGGAATTTCGTGATAACTTCGCATCAGCACTCTCTTTTTCACCTGATCTTATACGATAGCACTTTTAACCCACATCACAAAGATTTGGACGAGAGATACTCTTCTGATAGGGGAGGGAGAAAAGGTACCAACAAACCTCATTAAATATTTTGACGACAATTACAGATATTCGGGGGGCCCGATTCTGCATTGATACGGAGGCTGACCAGGGAGGCATATAGATACTGCCACCTGGTGGTAGTCTGGTGCCCTGGAAAAAATCAGCCAATCAGAGCCTGGCTTTAAAAGGCCTGCATTTTTGAATTGAAGTGAAATGAAGCTCATCCCTCTTCTAATTGACTGACAGGCACAGAGTTCCCAGCCAAAGCATTTCAACCATTTTACTCAATTTGTAAAATTCAAGGTTTGTGTTTCGTATCTGCTGCCCCTGTGTTATACATAGGAAATTTTTACTGGAAGTCAGTGAAACTTTGTGTAAGTAATTTCCTTTTTTCTTTGGATTAGGTCCCTTTGAAATTTTTGATAAAGTGGAAAAATTTTAATTGTGATGGAAAATTTTGTTAATTATTTCAAGTGTGTTTCACAAAATCAGAATTACCTGAATCAAAGTTGTGAGATAGATTGTCAAGAGTGCAATACAGGATTCTTAAATATAAAAATTCTGTAAAATAAAAGGATTAGGAATATAAGACAATTATAATGATTTTTTTGTGAATTCACTGAAAAAGGTGAGATAATATAACAAAATAAAAAGAGATTGATATTTGAATAATTATAAGAAGAGTAAATTTTGATATTTTTTTTGTGAAGATAATTATAAGAACCATATACAGAACTGCAGATGAAAAAATCACAAACGATGGATCTAGAAATTAAAATAACATGAACCGTCAACTATGGTTGGAGATAAAATCTTTGTGAGCTATCTCTGTAATGATAAATGCAGACTTCTATAATCAAGTCGGGAATCATTTTGATGGCAGATTCATCAGAAGTTTATCAGCTCTGCACATGCATAAAATCACTTAAACCTCCCTAATGAAAGTCACTCGCTTGTGGAACATTCTAGCTGATGTTTCAAACATGGCTTTGCTTTTGGGCACATCTGTCCAAAGATATCATTAAGTCAACTGGAGTTACACTGGTTACATAACAAGATTAAATTAGATACATTGAGAAATTGTATTTTGAAACATCTGTCCCAAAGCAATGCATTAGATTTCATTTCACAGCGCATTATTTAAGGATGAGAAGATTTTTAAGGAGATTCAGTTTTTGAGAGTGTTTGAATGGCTTGTTTTGTAACCCAGACATATACTCACTTTGTTAAAGTACTCTGGATATGAAGTCAATGAGGTTATCTAAATGGGTTGATAATTCTGGAAGTGGGTGTGATTGATGGATGACTTTGGATTTGTAGTTCAATATGACTTGGAGCGCTTGTGTCCCAGGTCATAAAGACCACAGATATACAGGGTTATCTTCTCCTTGCCAGGCATCCTTAAGTATGGTAGTTTATATGGCCATAAAATACAGCGGGAGGCTGCTATTAAATGGCGAGGTGTCTACTGATAACAAATATTTTTGTAATGCTGTCTAGTAATGTTACAGCTATTGCCATATAATTTACCAAATAAACATTTGTGGAAAATGGCTTTTAAAAACACGACAGAAATGAAACCCCCCATCTTACTTCAGAGTATCATTTTCAAAGTTGGTGGTAATGGTGGGGGTAGGGGGTGACAAAGTATAGATTTGTATCAAATTTTTAAAATTCTCTAATTCTTAATTGGTCATTCTTGCAATGCCCTAATTATAACTCAGTAAATAAGAATATCGCTTCATCAATGGCTACGTTTTGGAGTTGTTTACTATGCCTGATTTTTACTGTTTTTTCTGCATTTAGGATCTCACCATGCATTCAGTCTTATCTTTGGAGCACTCTCTTTTCAGACCCTTCATCAGTGAGCCTTTATCTTCTCCTCAAGAATTTTGATAGCTGCAGATACTGAAGTGAAAATTTTCCCCCATTTTCATAATGCTACACCTTTCCCCATCAGAGATAAGACAGCCCTCATCTGCATGGGGAGGAATTCGATCCCCATCTCACTGACGACCCTCGAAACATCTACATTACAATTTCTATTGGTTTGATATATCTTTGGTACATTAAAAGAGAATTATGATTAAGAGTAGAGTTCATAATATTTGATCGGTATCTTGTCTACAAAGGGAGATACACATGCTATCAAAACATTTTTGGCATAATTGGCCCTCTTCATGATCTATGCACCCTTGTTCTTTTTCTGCTCCAATTTCGAACTTCAGAAAATGTTCAGAATCCTAATGATTGTTAAAAATCTCTGTCAAGTCTTAGTCGAGATAACTTTTTAAAAAAGAAACTAGAATAAAGGTGGTCTTTTAAGTTTATCAAGATTTTTTGCAGAATGGGTTCGCATTAAATGGATCACTTGCGTAACATGATTTTCGATAATCCGGTTATCGTGGGATGCTGATTGTGCCCCCTAGTGTTGTGATATGTGATATTCAAGATATCTGCCTTTTGTTCTCGTTTTTACAGAGGTGTGACTCTTTACTACTGTTCAAACATAATTAAAATTTTTTGGTTCTGTTTATTTTGAAGGCTTTAATAGCATCGAAAGGTTTTTATGACTGATAAGTGGGAATTTTTTGTTGCATCTGTTGCATAAGCATTACTTTGTAGATGCAAAAATTAAGGGAAATCGGCAAAAAATGAAAGAATATATCTGTTAATGTTCTTTACATGTTTCTTACATTGATTAACAGATTCAAGGTGAATCTATATATTGTATATTCCGTACAATAAAATTATTTTGAAAAAAAGAGAGAAAGCATTTATACACCCATTGCTTTCGGATGCATGTGCGGCCATCATCCACAAATGAAGCTTGTCAGTGGATGTTAATTTAGAGCCTGTTGAGTATATATGTCTAAGGAGATCTGTTTTGGATCTGTAATTTATAACCTTCAGTTTTAGCATTTAGATCTGTTTGATTTCACAACCTTGAGTTTTCGGCTCTTTCTGTGAAACACCGATCGAGCTTTTAGACCAGTTAGTTATAGCCTAGGTTGCAAACATTACCAGGTGTGATATATGTTGTGTGAAGCAGTTAAATTACGAGTTATATACGTAGATGGTACTGATATGATCGTTTTGGCATTCTAGGTAGTCTTTTTAACAAACTGCTTTTATTTTTCAGCAGATCTAATACTTTGTATATGTATATACGCTATGATTCTGACATCACGTTTTGATCGCTTATTTCACTTTGATAGTCTGGCAGTATGAATGTTAGAAACTGTAGATCAAAAGTGTTTTTTTTTCAAAGTTTAGAAAACATACCATGAATGCAATATTTTCTTTTATCACCAAGTAGTTTCCAATATGCAACTTTACCTTTGAAAAAGTTTTAAATATGGCAAAATCTATCCAACAAATCTACATCGATTAAAGTTTCTAATATTAGGACATTTTTGACAAAGAATATTTTTGGTTAAAGATTTCCCAATTTAAAACAAATCAAATGTTTCAAAAATTTAATTTTGTGGAGATCCCCTCAGATAATAGATTTGCTAGGGATTTTTTTTTTTTTTGGGGGGGGGGGGATGGGAGCTTCAAAAGTATTGTGTCTATTGTACTGCCAGACTGCATGTTACTATTGCATGTGTTTGTTGACTTGGCCTTTCTTTGTTATTTAGGCTGTAAGTCCTGAGGAGTATGAAAAATACCTGGAGGATCAGGTAAGTTCTAACCAACACTAACAATGTCGGAAAAATCAGCTGACTAAAATATAACCTGAGATTAGCAACTGTGAGATGAAAGCATGAAATATTGAAGTTTCTTTCTTGAAATTGATCTTGAAAATGTATTAAAATTTTTCTAGAGAAATAGATTGTGATGTGTAATAGCATGTGTTTTTGCATGTTTGACTTCCTTAAAAGGGAGGTAATCCAGGCATTAATTGTAAGGTGTACAGAAGAGTTATCTTCCTTGTTGATAGGTTGGTGCCACTGAGGATTTGATTTCCCCCGACACTGTCGACGCAGTACATGCTGGTGCCCCAGGGGCAGGGCTGTTCCAACCAGTTGACATCCGTATCCCTGTCGGACCTATCTTCAACTTCGTCTCTGGTTAGTCATTTGAATTATTCTCAAAGGGGGGGGGGTAGGAGTCATTGAATATGAGTAAGGGAAGTAAAGTTTTAGTTTAGAAGCAGAAATACATAAATTTAATTTGAAGTAAATGGATGTACATGAAACAACTTTAAATTTTCTCAATATTATGGAAAGTTGTGTTATTCATTATTTGAAAGAAAAGTAAAGCATTTAGTACTTTATGTATTAAGAATGGATGAAAGGAAACTGCTTATAGCACATGTCTTGTTATATTGTTTGCAGCTTATGTAGTCATGCCCTCTGGAAAGAAGGCGTACCCCAAAATCCAGGACAACAAAGATGGAACTGTTACTGTTAGATACCAGCCCACGGAAACTGGACTTCACGAACTCTTCGTCAAATACAACAATGATGATATTGAAGGTAAAGGTCAAATATATTGATGATTATAATGAAGGTCAAGGTCAAATACAGCAATGGTTATGTTGAAGGTCAAGGACAATATGAAATTATATTGAAGGTAAAGGTCAAATATATCAAATGAATATAATGAAAGTTTATAGGTCAAATACAATGATGTTGAATTCCAAAGTCAAATACACCAATGACTATATTGAAGATAAAGGTCAAATATAACAATAATTATATGGAATAAAAAAAGTCGAGACTTTAAAAGGCAAAGAGGATAGGGGACATAAGAATGGCAAATCTGAATACATGTATTACCATAAGTTTAATTGTAACAGAATTCTTTGGGGTAAAATAATGATAATTTTATTCATAAAAATTTGAATTGATGTATTGTATTTTATAAGGTAATTTAAGAGTCTACTTTGTGTTTATAACTGAAATGGAAATGCATAAGATTAACAATTCAGAATGAAATGATTAAGGGATAGATGAGATAGGGTATAGGTGTAAGTTGCTTATACAATTAACACATTCACTATCAGATGAAATATTTCACCTTCAGGGATAGATCAGGAGCAATTGATAGATTAACCAGATACCAGATTAGGATTCCCCAGAATTTATTCATTTCCCTTCATTGCCCGTTATCTCAAAAATAACTCATGGCCGCTGGTTAACTAGAGATACACAGATAGAAAGTTGGTGTTGCCAAATATCAGAAACAGATAAAGTTATAAGAACTATTCAATAATTACTGTGGTTGTGTGAGTTTGGGGGGTAATGGAGTCTAGGAGAAGAAAACAGAGATTTAGTTTTACACTGGATCATTTACCAGGTTCAATATCTTCAGCAATGTTTTATTTGTATTGAGTGAAATTTTCTTCGTCTTTTTGGACAGCTGTTGTGAAACTTTTTTGGATATGTGAAAAATGTGAAACCCAACTTTCATGATATTTTCATTGGCTAATTTGCAAAATGGTTGAATTTTGTGGGAAGAAAAAGTGTGACCCATCTTCCTCCCTTGAATTGTTCTCGACAGAAAAGTTTGCCCCTTGATAGATTGTTGTTATGTTTTCTGATCGACGCATTTTTTAATGACCATGACCTTGAAAGTTTATTTTAATTGTGTTCACAGGAAGTCCATTCAAATTCCATGTGGATGCCGTCAACAGTGGTCATGTGACTGCCTATGGACCAGGTCTGTGTCATGGAATCGTCAACGAGCCCGCAGAATTCACCATCGTCACCAAAGACGCAGGTGCAGGTACGAAAATAAGATAGGCGGTAGTCATAGCAACCGTGTATAGCAAATTTTAATTTATAAATTCATAAATGCCTGAAAAATTTCAAATGCAAAATTACCTTGAAATAAAGTTTTTTTGGGAGAAAAATTGATTTTACTGCTGTTAATTTCAGTGATTATGTAATTTGCATGAGAAAAGGCAGATTTTTCTTTGTAATCGTCTTGACATTTCTAAGTATTGCCCTACAGCATGCAACTGATAAGGATGTAGGTGTATTTGGGTATTACATTGTTTTTATTGCAATCTTTGAGGAAGAAAACAGCTTTACTGAAATCTCTTATTATAAATGGAATAAACAAAGGAAAACGTGTAAATATAGTTGTAACTTAGGTGTTAATTATGTTTTGAAGATTCTGCTATAATCAATTTTTCATTGACTTGGTATTTATAAAACCAAATTTTTGTGAGAATTTGCTTACATTGGAAGAATGGGAACTTTTCAATTTTAGAAAATTCAGTAAATGAACAGCAATTTTTTAACACTGTTGATAGTGAAAAGGATGTTGAGAGCTATTTTCATGACTTGTTAGGTGGACTTTCGTTGGCCATTGAGGGTCCTTCTAAGACGGAAATTAAATGTGTGGACAATGGTGACGGGACCTGCACGGTCAGTTATATCCCCACCGCTCCAGGAGAATACAACATCACCGTCAAGTTCGCTGACAACCACATCTCGGGATCACCCTTCACTGCCAAGATCAGCCGTAAGTTTCATATAGAATCTTGCCAATTCAGAATTTGAAGAGTGAAAACTTTAGTACAAAAAACATTATCGTTTGACATCTTTTTTTTCAAGGGGTTTCTTGTCTATACTTGATAGAAAATGGATTCGGGGAAGATTTTCACTTCATTAACATTTAGTTTTGAATTTTTTTTTCTAACAGTTCTTCATTTAGTTTTCTTTTCATGTGTAAACCACAAATTAAAAATCACTAAAGAGCAAGTGTACATTGATTTTTAATTAGCATTTATGAGTTGTGTAAACTTGTTTACTTGTACATTTGGGCCTTGACATTTTGCGGAAATATCAATTATCACCTTGCGTTATCTCCCTTTGATAGCCACGGCTGGAGAACCACGAAGGAAGGCTCAAATCGGACGCAGCAGCGAGGTGTCACTAAAGGTCATGGAGCAAGACATCAACAATCTGACCGCCAGCATCCGGTCACCCTCCGGCCGCGAAGAGCCCTGTCTGCTCAAACGACTGGCCAATGGACATCTGGGTAAGGAAATACTGCTGCACGATTCAGGTGTAAATTACTGTAAAATTCATGTCTTTGAAAGGACAAATGAGTAGATGCATGTAACAGCGTAAAATGTTTTCAAATATTAAGCTCATTAATGGTGTAAAATTGGTTGGTAATTTGCAAATAGGAAATTCATTTCAAAAAGGTTAATAAATATGACCTTTGTATTGATTGGAAAAATTCATGGATGCATTGAAGAAAAAGATGTGCTTAATTTCAAGGAATGGGTTTTCAAGTTTGGATTTAAAAAAAACCTACTTATATCAACATTTTCTATTAAAGGAATATCCTTCACTCCACGTGAGGTTGGTGAACACTTGGTTAACGTCTTCAGAAACGGCCAGCATATTAATGGCAGCCCCTTCAAGATCATCGTGGGTGAAAGCGAACTCGGAAACGCCAGCAAGGTCCGCGTGGCTGGACAGGGATTACAGAATGGCATGGCTAACGAGATCAACGAATTCATGGTGGACACCAGAGATGCAGGTATATAATGGGGCTATTTTCTGGGTCTTGTACAGGTAAAAAAATCTCTTTAGCAGAAGAAAATCTTCAATGTTACAGTAAAGGGCTGTTTTCTAACTTGATTGCATTAAAATATCATTTACGTGTTTGCTCAGTTATGAATAAGCATTTATTCCACATCTACAATTATCACTTAAATTAATTCACAATCTTGCCATGATCAGTACATTAACACATTAAAAATCAGAACCATTCCTTAAGTAAGCTCACATACGGTATTTTTAATGTAATGTTGATTTTGTTTATCTTTTTTAATTAACTTCGATAGTAACACTGAGAATGTTATTATTTATGTAAATTGGTTAGTAACGGTTTACTTTCTGACAGGTTACGGCGGTCTGAGTCTGTCCATTGAGGGACCCAGTAAGGCCGACATTGAATGTCTGGACAATGAGGATGGGTCGTGTCGCGTGACCTACAAACCCACCGAGCCCGGCAACTACATCATCAACATCAAGTTCTCCGACGAACATGTGCCAGGTGAGAGATTTATATAGGGCCATGCTGGGAAAAGAAGGGGGTTAGATAGGATGTGACTGCTTCAGAGAAAGATTATAAAATTGTTTATTAATAATATTGAATGATTAATTTGTGGGAGTAAATGTTATTCTGAATGAATGGAGGTCAAGTTTTCCATATTTTCCTGTTATGACCAACTTCAGATTTAATATAATGTCTGAGTTGTACAATTCAGTCACTTATTAGGTTTGTTGACTTTAAAGTCAGATTTACCATATGTTATTTTTAAAATGCCATTTAACCAGACATTAAGAATATTTTGCCCTTATTTGGTAGTTAATTCAGAAGTTCATAACTGTCTCATTTACATTTATTTGTTTTGTATGTTCATTCAGAAATGTCTATGTGACATTTTACCTGTTTTCCTACAGGTTCTCCCTTCAATGTGAACGTTGGTGGTGAGCCCTCGTCCAGAATGACGGAGAGAATAACTCGTCACCGCGAGGCAGCAGATATAACTCACATCGGCAGTCAGTGTGAACTCAGTCTCAAGATTCCAGGTCAGTGTTTAAGTATACTCACAGAGATAGACTCTAATCAATCAGTGTGTGAGTTACATCTCGAGTATTCGTCACGAGATAGACTCTGATGAATGTATCTCACATTTTAGGTCCAATATGCTGAATTTAGCTTGAGTATTGCTCACAAAGATAAACTTTAACATGTGTAAAGAATATCACTCATGCAAGATTCTAAGGTTATTACATCCAAAGGAAGTTCTAATAAGTCTCTCATATAGATGTAGCTTCAACTTTCTAAGTCAGTCCTAAAGGTATTCATTGCATTGATGAATGTCACATTTAACCCTTCAGATTCTGAGTTTTTGAGTCTCATGATTCTGGGTTACAGTTTTAGTACGATTAATCAAAGATGAATTTAAGTGGACATCTCTTAGAAGCCTCTGTTTTAAAGATTAGTGTTGAATGGAATGATTGGCTCAATTGAGTCACATAAGCGTGGGATTTTGGAGTCATATATAGACTGAGGTGGACGCAAATGAGTATCAGTTATCAAGTTAGACCCAAACAAAATAGAAAAGATATTGAATGAGGATGTTATTTTTCTGTCAGCATAAAGTGACTGGGGGCAAATTGATGAAGAACAGAGCTGCCAACCCTTACGATTTTGGCGTAAGTCTTACGAAATTAATGTCCAAAATACGCCTTACGATTTCTCTCTATATTTTTCCGATTTCGGTCTTTCACGATAAAGTTTATAATACTGGAATAATCATAACTGTCCGTCTGCAGTTTCTACTATTATGATTAAATATTCATAATCCTGGCTTACAATGCTTGCTTGTATCGTCGTTTCGATTTCATTCATGTCAATATTTTAAAGTAAACAAAATGGAAACGTGCCTCAAATTGCTCCGATTGCACGTCCATTTACAGAACATCTTCAGCGTCAGTGGGCCTAGGCGGTCCCCGGACAAAGCCTTACTATTTTTCATTTCAGAATGTTGGCAGCTCTGGAAGAAGTGTTTATGGGGAACAAAAAAAAAGTATACGTCAACACAACAAGATTTACTGACAAATTATTTATTGAGAGGAATACACACAAAAACAGCTTTTGGCAATACATCTATCTATTTTGTAAGGAGTTTCTACTAACTGCTAAGCTCTGGGTTCATATTTGAAATTCATTTACCATTAATAAAAGTTGTGTTTGGATTCTTGTCTAACAACATGGATTTTTTGAAAGTTTTAGACTGTAATAAATTATTGCCAGAAAAAAAAGCTGAATGATTTCAAAGTAATTTTGGGAGATATAAACTGTCAATTCACAGCAAATCTTGTGATTGCTGGTTTTATTAGCTCTACTGGTCAGAGACCAGAAGAGCTTATGCGATAGTAATGCGTCCGGCGTCCGTCCGTCTGTCCGTCTGTCTGTAAACAATTTTTCAAAACGCCACTCCTCCTACAATTTTAGTCTGATTTCAATATTACTTGGCACACAAGTAGACTACACTAAGATACATAGAATAGTGCATCGGTTTTTGATTTCAATGAACATTGTTACCATGGTTACTAAAAATAGAATTTTCTGTGAAATTCCTTTAAAACGCTACTCCTTCTACAGTTTTGGTCTGATTTCAAAATAAGTTGGCACAAAAGTAGACTACACTAAGATACATAGAATAGTGCATTGGTTTTTGATTTCGATGAACGGTGTTGCCATGGTTACTAAAAATAGAATTTTCTGTGAAATTCCTTTAAAACTCTACTCCTTCTACAGTTTTGGTCTGATTTCAATATAACTTGGTACACAAGTAGACTACACTAGGATACATAGAATAGTGCATTGGTTTTTGATTTCGATGAACGGTGTTGCCATGGTTACAAAAAATAGAATTTTCTGTGAAATTCCTTTAAAACACTACTCCTTCTACAGTTTTGGTCTGATTTCAATATAACTTGGCACACAAGTAGACTACACTAAGATACATAGAATAGTGCATCGGTTTTTGATTTCGGTGAACGGTGTTGCCATGGTTACTAAAAATAGAATTCTCTTTGAAATTCCTTTAAAACACTATTCCTTCTACAGTTTTGGTCTGATTTCAAAATAAGTTGGCACACAAGTAGACTACACAAAGATACATAAAATAGTGCAATGGTTTTTGATAAGTACAAACCAGTAGAGCTACAGTCTCGACAGAGACTTCTAGTTTACACATTATTTTGCACATAAAACGGTGGCATCAAAACTAATGAAGAACTCATAGATGTTAATCAACAGTTTATTGAAAACATTTCTTGTTAAGTCTCCTGTTTACATTGGGTTCAAAATTGAGTAAGAAGTTTGTATAAAGCTGAGAAGTGAGATTTCATAAACAGCAATTAAGAGTGAATTAAGGAGGCTCATCAGGAAATAACAGTAAATGACTGTAGAGTTCCGCTCGCTCCCTGCAGGGGAAGCAGACGCGATCCCGACTGATATTTCTGTCTGCTCGTTCTGATCTCCCTGTAGGATGCACAACACGAGAAGTTGGCAGACGATCAGAAGCAAGGCTCCCCTCGCTGGATTGACTTTTATTTTCTCTGCATTCCACAAATGTCTGAAGTGTGTGTGTAGACTTTGATGCCATTGCTGATGCTCATACAAGAGCCTGTTAATCTAGATTGAAAATCTTTAATGTGTCTTGTAAAGTACTTCTACAGATTGATTGCCTTTTCATCTCCATGATAATTTTTCTTATATATCTCATATGAAGTTGTTATTTTAATATAAATCGCCATCATTAAGGAGATGTACTGCTCTACCTATATTTAGATGCACTATTTAAATTATCTATTTTTAGTCGCATTCTTTGCAAGATGCGCTCAATACCAAGAGGAAACTCAAATTCAAACGACAACAGGTATAGCTTGTTGCCATGGTGAGGTTTGTTGTGGTTACCATGGCGATGTTTGTTGGAGTTTTTCCCTCCTCTAAGCACACCCTAGATACTACTCAAAAAAAAAAGGAAAAAATAATTTTTTTCTCAAGCTGCAAATATGTGAAGCAAAATTTGATTTTGCATATTAAATTGACAAGCAGCAAAAATGTTCCCAGAAACCGTTTTGAACCAAGCACTGGAAAAAAAATTGTACATTTGAAACCCATATACATTTTCCACATGAAACCCTTTTTGTTTTGCCTATTTCAAGAAAGAAACATTGCCCTCCAACTTTTAGTTTAGTTTAGTTTTGATCCTCCTATTTTAGCAATCCTAGGTGTGATTTTTTGTACCTTTTAATTAGTTCAGGTGTGACTTTCTGAAATTGTTTTCCCTTCCATGTTGTTGATGAAATTCAAATTTACAATGAATTTATTAAGCAGTTGAGCAAATTTCATTCTTAAGCAATATCAGGCCATTTATTTGTTTTGATGTTTCCATAGGAACCAGTCCTTTCGACATGACTGCCTCGGTGACCAGCCCCTCCGGCGTGACTGAGTTGTGTGACATTGTCAGTCTCGACGACAACCATTACAGCATTAAGTTTGTTCCCAAGGAGATGGGCGTCCACACAGTCAGTGTCAAACACAAGGACATGCACATCCCAGGTAGGTCAAAGGTCAAGGTCACACAACACTGTGAACTTATTGATATAATGATAGAAATTAAAATGAGGAGTGATGAAAGAAATATATGATTAGCAGTGCTTACTATTAACTTTATACAAGTAGATATTTTATGGAGGTGTCTTTTCTAGTACTGTAAATGTATTATATTGGCTGTGTATTCTTTTTAGCGCTTTTGGCAGAGAGGAACTTCAGCTAATTCAAGTACAATGCAAAATGTCTTGCACATATGCACATAAATAGGAACCCTGAGAAATGCGCTAATTAAATCAAATCTACGCTAACTTGTTCAAAAATCAAATATTGTGCACGCTAAAAATAATACATTTACAGTAATAGACTCAGCTCATGTAAAATTTGTCCCTAACATGAGGGGAAAACCTTATTCTAGAAATCAATTTTTCATGACTTCATTGTAAAACAACAAAAGTTTATTTCCCAGAAAAGGGAAGTTCATTTGAGAGGTTTCACTTTATAATGTTAGATTCAGCTTAATATGCACAATTTTTTTTTTCTACAAACTTGATAATATCTTGCAGGAAAAACATTTCAGATATCTATAGATCTTTCATGACTTCAATGTGAAACAACAAATAGTAATTAACTTTCCCTGATGTTTACAGGAAGTCCCTTTGAGTTCACCGTGGGTCCCATCACAGGAGGTGGATCACACAAGGTCCACGCCGCAGGTCCAGGTCTAGAGAAAGGAGAAATCAACCAACCATGTAAGTATTTTAAGCTTTGGTGGATCCAAGATTTTTTGGGTGTGGGGGATTTATATAAAAAATGTCTGTGAATGAAAATGCTATCTGTAATGTCATATCGATCAAGAATTGAAGAAAAGAAAAATGCAGTCACACTTTATTTTTCTCACATGGAATTTTTTTTTCTTCAAAATTTTGATTAAAAAAAAAATTTCTCTATTTCCAGGTGAGTTCAACATCTACACACGAGAGGCCGGTGCTGGGGGTCTGTCCATAGCCGTGGAGGGTCCCTCCAAAGCCGAGCTGGACTTCGATGACCGCAAGGATGGGTCATGTGGTGTCAAATACGTGGTCACTGAGCCGGGAGAGTACCTAGTCTCCGTTAAATTTAATGATGAACACATCCCGGAGTCCCCCTTCAAGGTCTACATCACTCCCAGTATCGGGGACGCCAGAAAACTGTCTGTGGCAGCACTGCAACAAAAGGGACTGCAGGTAATTAATAATATGGATAACATGTTATATTTCTAAGAGTTCTTAACGTTGAATTCTGGAATTTTGATTTAAAATTAAAAAATAAACCATGCTGGGATGAGTTTTTAAGAAAAGTACATTTTTTTTTGGCCAATTTGCCATTGTAGTACATTGAACATCATTAGAAAAATTGAATCTTTAAACACAACTCTGATCTAAAAAAAAATCTGCATTTGGTATAAGTACTGCTATTGTGAGATGATAAATGCTAGGTATTTATTAGGAGTTCAGGAATTAATACTAATTTCTGTTTTAGGTTGGAAAACCAGCAGCCTTTGTTGTCAACTTCAATGGTGCTGCCAAGGGTAAACTCCGAGCCAGAGTTATCTCCCCATCAGGAACTGAAGAAGAGGCTCTCATCCAGGAAATAGATGATGGTAAGGGTTATCTCCCTTTCATTAAATTTTTGTGATTTACCTGCAAATTCACAAACAATTTGCAGTTAGTTTAATTTCTTTTGAAATAATGATCAGTGATATAATAATTGATTTTTCTGTCTTTTCAGGAGGGTATGTAGTCAGTTTCATAATGATCAGTCATATAATACTTGGATTTTTATTTTTTTCAGGAGAGTATGCAGTTAGGTTCATCCCCCGAGAGAATGGAGTCCACAATGTGTTTGTGACGTTTGATGGATGTGACATCCCAGACAGTCCATTCAGAGTGCTGGTCGGTAAAGTAGACGCTGATCCAGGCATGGTTACAGCATCGGGAGACGGACTCCGCACCGGTCAGACAGGTGAGAGGGGTGTGACCAACTTCCTTAAGGGAGGGGTATAGAAAATGAAAAAAAAAAAATTTCTTGTTAAGTCTCTGGCCTCAATTCTAGTACAATATAGTAAAATGTAAAAAAAAAAAAAAAATTATTGAACTTGATAAAAATTTTATAAAATTATTATCGTCTTTTTCAGGTCAGACATGTAAGTTTGTTGTCAACACCTGTAACGCTGGAGCTGGTGCCCTAGCGGTCACCGTTGAGGGTCCCTCCAAGGTCAAACTGGAGTGTAAGGAGGTGGACGAGGGCTACGAGTTCACCTACAGCCCCACCGCCCCCGGTGACTACATGATCGGGATCCGATACGCTGGCGTCAACATCGCCGGCAGTCCATTCAAAGCCAAGATTGAAGGTAAGGGTTCAGAGGGAACGAAGGATTGGGGAGAAATTTTTTGTATTGCACATTGATCTTATACTCTATTGTGATGAAATACAGTAAATATTTTTTTTCTTGAGCAAGGAAAAGTATCTACAAAGTTCTTGACCTTCTTTACTCAGGAATATTTCTCACTCAAAAAGCATTTATCTAATAATATTTTAAAAATGTTATCCCAGTAAAACAAACACTAGTCATTGATAGATTTCAAATTAGAAAATCATGAATTAGAAAATGCAAACAATAGTTTATGTATAGTAATTTGTTGGGTTTTTGCTCCTTAATTCAATGATACAAATGTAGATTTTGAGAGAAAGTTCATTGATGATGTTACAGGTCCAGGCAAACCCAGTGGTTATCATGAACAGGCATCTGTTGTCGTGGAAACAGTCACAAAGACCAGTGTAATGAGTAAGTTCAGCGGACTTCAGAAGTTCCAGTCGGATGCCAGTCGGTGTACAGCGGAGGGAATGGGTCTGAAGAAAGCATTCAGAGGAAAACAAGCCACATTCAGTGTGGACACTTCACAAGCCGGTGAGTACTACTCAGATATTGAGCAAGTTTTCAGCTTTGAAAGCCTTTGAGTACTACTCAGATATTAAGTGAGATTTAGGCTTCACAAGCTGATGAGTACTACTCAGACATTAAGTGAGTTTTAGGCTTCACAAGCTGATGAGTACTACTCAGATATTGAGTGAGTTTTAGGCTTCTCAGGCTTTGAGTAGTTTTTCATTATTTAAACGAGATTCAAATGCAGAAACCTACAGGTACAGATTCCTTGTAAAGTACAGTAAAACTTGTCTACTCCTGATGTTGTGTGATCTGAATTCTTGTCTAATATGGTTTCAACTTTAAGTCCTAGCTTAAATCTTACTATGCATACAAAGTTTTAGGTCAGCTTATGTAAAGAGGTTAGGCAATCGAAGTTAAGTTTTCATCCTTTTCATGTGGAAAATCATTTAGAGATTTTTTACGAACAAATTTATCAAAACAACTCTTATTGATGATGTTTTTTTCTGTTCCAGGTAATAACATGATGTTTGTTGGAATGATGGGCCCTAAGGGACCGTGTGAAGAATTGTGTGTCAAAAACCAAGGAGGCTACGTATACAAAATTAACTATATTGTCCGCGAGCGCGGAGATTACATGCTGGTCGTGAAGTGGGGAGACCAACAAATCCCAGGCAGTCCGTTCTGTGTACACGTCGATTAAAAGTGTGTCTGGATTTTATTTTAGGTTTTTTTCAAATTACGTGTGGCATAAAGTAATATATATTATATTTTCATTCATTCATCTATTGATGAACATCGTTATATCATGTGACAGTAACATTTTTTTTTTTCATACCAAGTGTTCTAAGATCTGATAGCCACTGGAACAAGTTCTTATTTCAAATTGGTGCTGCTAGAATTATAATAATTATCGTTTTTTTAAATGGAATCATTTTTTTCCCTAGGGGCTATATTTTATTACAGTTGAAACTCAAATTATGCAAGTTTATAGATAGGTAGACAGATTTTTTTTTTTTAGTGTGCTGTGCACTATATCTGGTATGTATGTGAGATGACAAAATGTACTTAATACCCGAGTTTGATAAATGATGAATTTTTTCCAGCATGCTTTATATATTTTACACTTATTCATTATGCTTGTCCATATCAAATGCTCAATACTTTTTTCATAATAAAGTCTGAAATCGATCAATTTCAAAGTGATATTTTTAGGAATCGAGGGCATTGTAAGGGTTTATTAATGTGAGGTGCATTAATTGTGCTATGTACCCATCTTGCCATTGACTTATATAATTATCTACAAATGACACAGCATTTAGTTTACAGACATAACATTGTTTAAGAACTTGTGTCATTGTCTGGTATTAGAGAGAAAAAAAGGAATCATTGACCTTACTTTTTTAGTGGACAAAAATTGTGCTTCCCTATGTATTATATTCTTAAATAAAGAATGGTTGAGTTTTGTACGTTGAGTAAATGTATATAATTATATATGAATTAATTAATTAAAAGTTATTGCTTTATTTTCATGATATTTGTATATGAACTTTCAGTGTTTACTAATGCAATAATATGTGTTTTTGATGGATTGTTATTCATATTCGTTATGTGCAATGACAATATTGCAAAGCAAGAAAAAAAATTTCCCCTTCTTTATTTTATTGTTTTATTAATTTCCATAGGTGTACTTTTATCGATGTTTTGTTATTGAAATATACATATATATTTAAAACAATCTATTAAGTCTTGAATATGCAGCCTCTTTGTTTAGTTTATAAGTAAATAGATTTTGTTCCAGCAAGATCATATAGATTCTACAAATTGTACTAGTTTATTTTGATACAGATTTACACTAAACAATAGTGGTTTAAAATATATACATGGCATTCTGCAAAGGGTATGTATTTTTTAATCATGCATTTTTCACGTATAGTTAGGCTTAGCCCTACCCCCTTTGCTTTTTTGACATACCTGTATGGTCAGAGTTAACTGCCCTTTACACTTTTGATTACCACTAGATGTCGCATGTCTTGTATGAGAAAAGATTCTATTATGTTGCTACTGTTAATGTATGCTGATTTATAAAAATAAAACTATGAAAAAACGTCATGCATGTTGGTTTTAATATTTTTCAACTTATGGAATATGAGAAATTACATATTGAGTTCATTTAGAAAATCACCCTATATATTTAAGAAAATTTAATATTCAAAGATAATAATTTTTAGACTCTAAGGGCAAGGATTTCGTTTTGTTTTTGAAAAGGGGGAGTACGAACTGAAAATAAAATTGGCAACTTACCCCCCCCCCCCCCCCACAAAAAAAAAACTGACACAAGCAAAAAAAATGGATGTTAATTGGTTCCAACTTACTTTACAAACAGTATTTTTAATTTTTAGCTCACCTGAGCCAAAGGCTCAAGTGAGCTTTTCTGATCAAAATTTGTCCGTTGTCTGTCGTTGTCGTCGTTGTTGTCGTTAACTTTTCACATTTTCATCTTCTTCTCAGGAACCACTGGGCCAATTTCAACCAAACTTGCTACAAAGTATTCTTGGGTAAAGGGGATTCAAGTTTGTTCAAATGAAGGGCCATGCCCTTTTCCAAGGGGAGATAATTATGAATTAGAGAAAAATTAATGGCATTTTTAAAAAGTCTTCTTCTCAAGAACCACTGGGCCAGGAAAGATGAAACTCATGTGGAATCATCCTCAGGTAGTGTAGATTCAAGTTTTTTCAAATCATGACCTCCCGGGGGTAGGGTGGGGCCAAAATGGCTGATCAAAGTTTTACATAGGAATATATAGGAAAAATCTTTAAAAATCTTCTTCTCAAGAACCTCTAGGCCAGGAAAGATGAAACTCATATGGAATCATCCTCAGGTAGTGTAGATTCAAGTTTGTTCAAATCATGACCCCCGGGGGTAGGGAGGGGGCCAAAATGGCCAATCAAAGTTTTACATAGGAATATATAGGAAAAATCTTTAAAAATCTTCTTCTCAAGAACCTCTGGGCCAGGAAAGATGAAACTCATGTGGAATCATCCTCAGGTAGTGTAGATTCAAATTTTTTCAAATCATGACCCCCGGGGGTAGGGTGGGCCAAAATGGCCGATCAAAGTTTTATATAGGAATATATAGGAAAGCATCTTAAAATCCTCTGTTCAAGTACTTCAAATCGATGCTTAGTGATATTTATATGGAATCATCCTTAGGCAGTGTAGATTCAAGTTTGTTCAAACCATGACCCCCTGGGAGGTTAAATATCTGTGCTTTTTCCTTGCAAATTGCTCAGGTGAGCGATGTGGCCCCTGGACCTCTTGTTAATACATACCAAATGACTATGCTACAACAAAAAGGGGCGAGACAAGCAGACTTTCAATGAACATTTTCAAATGATGAGCTTGGAAAAAAGGTGAGGAGAATTCCCCAAGAAGCGACATACTTGAGAGAGAGAGAAGGGCAGAATTTTAAGTTTAAGAGGGTGCTATCTACACCTAGACGTGGCTGATATATCTTCTGACTGTATAGATTAACTAATTTAAGTCAAGACACTTTCAAAAAAAAAAGAAAAGAAAGAGAGTAAGCTTAAAAAGTACATGTATATCATGTGTTTCATATAAACAGTAAACTCGGTTTAAAGAGCCCGGTCACAAGGAAATCTCCATTATAAGGAATATTTTACTAATCTCCAGACGCCTTTCACCGTTTTCTTAAAGCTGAACACGATTCATCAAAAGAATGCACCCGCCATTTTCGATCGGACTCTCACTATATTTGAGGACCCCTATATAAAGGGCCTGACTTAACCACTGTTCAGAGTAATTAGTCGACGCCGATGTAGACGAACGTATGTTATACAGCACTCGGTAGGGACAACAATAACTGAAATATTTCTTCTAAAGCAGAAAAGTAAAATACCAAAGAAACAGTAGTTGTACAGATCAGTGCAGTATATAAACACAAATACATGTACAAGTAACTGCAATAAAATGTAAACAAAGATATTACAAGAAAGCCAGCACGAACGCAAGTGGCCGTTTCACGCCGATTCCTGTGACAATAAAGCAGTCAGGTGTAACGAATGCGAAGAGTATACCCTGGTGTTGATATAGTAGACAACATTGTCGAATATGGCGTAAGCCTATTAACGGACTGTGTTCAGCTTTAATGTAATAAATTCAGTCCCAGTGACCATTCTTATCGAGTGTTTCTCTATTTTCTGTATTTCTTTTGTGAAATGAGTAATTGATATATAATGATACTCATATTGGCAATGAAACACTCTTTTACTTTTTATAGATTTATTGGTTTAAGTGAAGCTAAATCGTAACCCTTGGGTTAGGTTGTTTTCGAATATATGGTTAAAATTTTCTTCTTAATAAGAAGACATTTAGGAAAACCCTTTTTTGCAATATCTTCCTCTAAGAAATATCTCGGTTAATGTGACTCAAGTGAGCGTTGTGGCCCACAGGCCTCCCTCATTCTTCAGCAAAATTATAGAAGTCGGGGGGGGGGGGGGCTACACCAACTGAAACTAGAGGTACTGTGAGCAATGGGCTCACTAAATGATACCCCCCGCCTCCCATATGTGTGTGAATGGCAGTGTCCATGTTTTGCTGTGGGAAACCCAAAATATATGTTGGATCAAAAAGTAAAATAGGAGGTGCACAATGGCAATATGTAATAAAGATTCTTTGAAAGTTTCATTAAATTTCATTCAGTGATATAAGAGGAGTTGCGGATAAGAGATGGGTACCCCAAAGCGTAACAGACGGACGGACAGGAATTAACGATTACTATATACCCTCCCGCTTTTCAAGCGGGGGGTATAAAAATGTATAGGGACAAAGCCTCAAGCCTTAAACAACCCCCCTACCCCCCCCCCCCCCCATTCCGACGCCTA
This sequence comes from Saccostrea cuccullata, assembly GCF_032062105.1. Classification (NCBI taxonomy): domain Eukaryota; kingdom Metazoa; phylum Mollusca; class Bivalvia; order Ostreida; family Ostreidae; genus Saccostrea; species Saccostrea cuccullata. The sequence continues at coordinate 6,277 of NW_026938648.1, read as the reverse complement.
TATCTTTTCCTATTGTTGTGTACAAAATTTACTGAAAATGAACATCAGCTTAATCAAAATGGAGTCCCTTTTGAGAAACCGAATTTCATACAACTTTTTATCTGTTTTTTTTTTTAATTATTTATATATCCAGCACCAGTTAAAAAATGTTGGATCCCAATCGGAAACCCGTGTGGCGCATAAGAAGATTGAACGCGACGTCAACAGTTCACCTTAATCCTTCCTTCCTTCCTCTTTCGTTTTAAAATGCTGCACATTTCTGACTAATCAGTAAACAAGAAAAAAATCGAACAAGGTAAGCATAAATGATAAGATGCCTACAGATTTATCAAATTCAAGAAATGATTTCCTTTAATGATGCTTTATAACTTTAGCTTGGTCAAAAAAGGTGTTTCGGGACATAATTTGTAGGAAAATAAGATGAAAAACCATATTTTGAACTGTCATCTTCAAAAAAATTAAGAAAATTAGTCATGAATATGGGAGTTTTTTCCAAATCACACAAACAAAATGTATCCAGATTGCCTACAGTCTTTCGGAAAACGGTAATTTGTATGTTCTTGGTCTCTTCTTTTAAATAATGTTAAATTTAATATCGGGATCGGGACTACTTTTCATGTAATTTCAGATTGAATACCATGAAAATACTTTATTTTCTAAATAATTCTGTTAGAGTCGTAAAATATTGGAAAAAGAAAATTGAAAGTGATTATGACGTCATAATGGATCTAGCACCAAAAAGTCAGTCTAAGGACGTTTACTAGATCTTGACCTTAAAGGCTTCTAGCACATTTTCTGTTCTTCATTATTTTTCTCGGTAATTGTTTTTTCTCTCTCAACATGCTCAATTTAAAAAAAAAAAATACCCATTTCAAACGAAATTGGATGCATGATTGATATATATATATATACTATATATTTAAGAAATAATTAAGGTATCATTTTTAAACATCTATCGGGATATAGATATGGGTTGGTCACGAGATTAAATTCCATAAAGCCCGAAGGGCTTTATGATGAATTTAATCTTGTACCAACCCGTATTTATAGCACGATAGATGTTTTAAAATGATACCTTATTACTTATATTTACATTTGTGACTTATTCATACTTTATATTTGCCTGATTGTGACTTTTAGCGTGTGACATGCATTATTTTTCAAACTCAACGGCAAGTATGTAATCCATTGAACGCGCGTCGACCCTTTATGACGTCCCTGAGAAATGACGTCAAACGATTATCCATACGCACATCTATGACCTATTGACCCCGTACCTGTATTTATACAGTTATATTTACATTTGCAAATGTTTTCCCTTATATAACACTACTGAAAGGAATGCGTATCTATAACTGTATAAATACAGGTACGGGGTCAATAGGTCATAGATGTGCGTATGGATAATCGTTTGACGTCATTTCTCAGGGACGTCATAAAGGGTCGACGCGCGTTCAATGGATTACATACTTGCCGTTGAGTTTGAAAAATAATGCATGTCACACGCTAAAAGTCACAATCAGGCAAATATAAAGTATGAATAAGTCACAAATGTAAATATAAGTAATAAGGTATCATTTTAAAACATCTATCGTGCTATAAATACGGGTTGGTACAAGATTAAATTCATCATAAAGCCCTTCGGGCTTTATGGAATTTAATCTCGTGACCAACCCGTATCTATATCCCGATAGATGTTTAAAAATGATACCTTATTTCTTAAATAGATACGCATTCCTTTCAGTAGTGTTATATAAGGGAAAACATTTGCAAATGTAAATATATATATATACATTTTCTGGCTGATTTTGATTTGGAATGACAAGAGTCATGTAAGTGGAAATTCCCTAAAATATAACGAAGTTGTAATTTTCCTTTGGTGTTAGATCTATACGAGGCTTTTTGACACTCTAATATATAATTCTATACAAAATTTTGACAAATTTTTAACCTTATGACAAAATCTTTAAAAAAAATCACCCCCCCCCCATACCTGGTAATGATAATTATGATTACCTTAAACAACGGTAAATCTGTGATAAATATTGCTGATTTCTGATAATAAGTTAGTGTTATTCATCCTTAAAGGAATTTACTACTTTCATTACATTTAGTTGTGTATACAGAGACTTGTAAACATAAGCTATGGTCACAATAAACAAGCTAATTCTGAGACACCCCCCCCCCCATGGAAAAAGAGGATGATGCTCAGATCCCCTCTACCGTGGATTTGTAGAATTATCAAATTATGTACTGAAGCACATAAAAAATACCAATACATAACATATATCAATATAAGATTTGACTGCGTCATGCTTTAAATGTATATGAAGATTTCTTTTAATATAAAATATTAATATTTTGTACACGTCGTGCATAAAATTTTGACAACTGAGGATAGAACGTGAACGTGTGCAATACATGTATAAAATACCGGTATCACCGCAAAAGCTATATATATAACTCTATAGTTATGGGTTATAGGTTAAAGTTGACAACAGACAGAAAACAGCTAGACAAACAGACAGACAGACAGACAGGACAAAAAATAATATATCCTCGCGATCTTTCGATCTGGGGGCATAAAAATTATCCTTGTGTCATTCACAGCTGTAGCATATTCAAAATAAGTTTTACTAGTTGAACTTCTCTTTTTTTTTTAAATTTACCACATCATTATTATCAGGAAATCATGACGATTTCCTTTCATATATCTTACACACTCCCGGCTGGGAAGTGCCTATTGTAATTTCTTTTAACAAAAATTAATACTTTGTTTAAAGTTTTAAAAATATTTTACTCATGACTATATACATGTTACAATTAACTTTGAAAATTATTTTACTGAACTACTTGTAATAATAAAAAAATGAAAACTTCTCATATTCCTCCATGTGCACGTTCTACATGTAACACGGTCACAAATAGAGCGGCCAGTTATAAATTAAAATGTAAAATTTATTTTTTCCCTAATTAGGTGTCATTTATTTTCCATTCCAAAAAAAAAAAAATGCACTTTAAGTTTTGGAAGAGTTTAAGCGCCTGGTGCAGATATAAACTAACTTGCATTTACCATGCCCTAGCTACCGAGGTATTTAAAAACCCACTCGATCCAGGTAGCTGTTTTACTCACTTTTTTGCTTTAATTACTTGCATTTAATACCCACATACAGGGACGGCACATTTGATGGTAAGCATCATATCTCTTACTCATGTATTACAGTCAAACAGATGATGAATACGACAAAATTTTTGCTAGAAATTATGACTTATCAATTTTGTATACAAAGAAGTTTCATTTTCTTGTGACTAAGGATCAATACCAAGTCTAATGACTTACAAAGCTATGTCAGTTTAAATACTTATCTTCAAGCAGATTTAGATAAATTATCTTTGGGGTGACTTATTAATGCATTTCCTCTTCAATCTACACACTCAAAAAAGTTTTACAAATTAACTAACACCCTGAATTTTTTCATGCAAGTGTATTTAAGGTTCATCGATACCCTGATAAGAGAGATAACTCTATGTGTCATAAATGTCTATTAATTGAACAGTCAGATAATCGCTGACCTATAAGATTTTGCAATAGACATTGGATGGTTTTCATTAAATTTATTAAAGACTTGAGAAAGCATACATGTACAATCTTGTGTTATTCCTGTGATGGACAAAAGGTAAGCGTTAATAGGCTTGCATGTACAATATAATTATTACCGGTTTGTTGGTAACAGGTTTTGCTTCTAAAATACATTTCTTTTACAAGAGGTGAAAAGGTTGGATACTTTGTAGACATTTAACAAATAACTAGATTCAATTTTTTCATGCAATGTATTTAAGGTTTTATATGTGTCATAAATGTCTATTATTCTATTTCTTTTATAGATTTCTGAAATTGAAGTTTTTTTTGTCCAATTTTTCCCCGCAAGCTATGCTATAATTATTGTCTGTTTTTTACTTATAAAATACATTTCTTTTAGAAAACATTAAGATTCAAGCAATATTTTATATGAGTGAGGAGAGAACAGAGTTTATCCTTTATTATGGTGTCCTGATAGAACCATTTATAAAAGTGTAAAAGCGCGTTATGAACAACGCGCAAGCGCAAAGTGACAACCTGCTAGCACGTTTTTCATGCAGTCTGACTAAAGCTATCCTACGAACGAAGTGAAATAGTAGGAGCTAGCTTTAGTCAGACTGGTTTTTCATGACACACCGCCGTGCTAACACACAAAACGCCTAAGTTACTCTATCGCAACTTTACACAACAAGCCGTTGCGCTAGCGCATTTGTAATTTATCAGTTATGTAAGCGCGACGGTGTCATGTGCGCGACGGCGTGTTGTATATACAACGTGTTAGCGCGTTATCACATTAAGCTACGGCGTTGTCACTTGCAGAAATGCAACAAGTATACCTTATTAATGCGCATGCGTGTTGTAAACGAGAGAGAGCTAGAGAGAGAGAGAGAGAGAGAGAGAGAGAGAGAGAGAGAGTATAATCGGTTTAATCAGAGACATATAAGAGATATGTCTCTGGTCTAATTAAATGTTAGTCCGAAATATCTGACTTTTCCAGGCTTTTTTACGATTTAATATTTTACTTGCCAGGAAAACGTAAGAACCGGCGCGCCATTACGAAAACTGGGAATTTCACCGTCTCCGACCAGGGTTGATTTTAGATACTTGCGAACCAAACTAAATGACAAATCAGAATTTATCAATAGCACAATGTCTCTAGTACTCACCAATATCTATGGAAAGAAAAGATTACCCCACTTTTCGTTACAGACCTTGCAAGATTTTAAAATTCACAAAATGGAGACAAATCTCGACGGTCTAATAAAATGTTTTCAACAGATTGTATATTTTAAAAATGAACCATAAAACGACATTGCTAAGTACTAAATATATTGTACTACTACTGATAAATTGTGACTTTGAAATTTAATTCGGTTCTTGAGTACCTAAAATCAATTCGAGAATGCCGCCTCCGGTTGGAGGCGGCGATTTCCCATTTTACGTAAGGGCACCGGTTCTTACGTTTTCGTGACATGTATAATATCAAAATCCTATAAAAAAAAGCATGGAAAACGTCAGATATTTCGGACTTATTAAATGTGTGATGGTCTGTCCATTTTTTTAAGAAGACCAGTATATCTCTGCCAGTAATTCTCCTAACTACTGCTCTACTGGTCGGTTTTTGGCGATGTTTTGGTCACGTGATGACGGGAATCTCCCGCCTAGGGAACCTGGACGTCTGCTCGTGGGAAACGTAGACATCAAACCAGAAGCTCCTATATTCCTGTAAGTTATTTAAAGAAGAAGGTATGGTTTTAGCCTTATTGCGCCCTAAAAATGTAATGACATCAAAAAGTTTTGAAACTGGCTTAACTATTAGTTAAATAAATGACTCTGAGAAATCAGGAAAGAATATGGCAGGCAGGTTTATTGCTCTGCAAATATGACGTCATTAATGTGAAGCATTTCTCTATTTTCAACAGAAAAAGCCTCAAAATGGCACATTTCAAGGGTGATTTTTCTGTTAAAAACAGTGTCCACAGCCGTCGCCCACGTTAATTTTTTGATATTTTGTGCAAAATTCAATAACAAATCACATATCTCAAGATCTTTGTGGGCGATGCCTGTGGACAGTGTTATCTGAAAGAAAATTCCGTTGAAAATTGGTGTCTTCTGCAACTTTTTAAGAAAATACGGGAAAATGCACATGTTTATGACGTCATAATTATCATTTAAAAACACATGTGAGAAAAATGACTTGTATGATTTTTCTGAATTGAATTTCAATTATTTAAAAAGCATGAGTTTTCAACTTTACACCAGTTTCATTTTAAAGAAAATAACAGGGCAAAGTTTGTATGGAAACCATACCTTCTTCTTTCCTATTTGAAAATATGAAATTATGCAATGTTTATGAAGCTGGAAAACGAATTTTATTAGAACAATTTACAAAAGATTTAATCTTTACAATTGGAAAAGAAATGAAGGAATCTTTACAATATTAATTAGATAAAGAATGTTATTAAAATAATTTACAAATGAATAAATCTCTGCAATTGCCATGTAAAAATGATCGGAAACGTGAGGGAAAAGCATGGATAAACATGATAAACTGAAACATAAGAAAATATTGCTAAGCTTGTACTGTTAAACACACATTTCCTTACAGCGACCTACAGAAGAAACATGGCGATCTGATAACACTGAAGGTCTTTGGTCAGACTATCATTGTCGTCTGTGGTTATGACACAATCAAAG
>NW_026938647.1:0-8531 GCF_032062105.1 Saccostrea cuccullata | reverse complement strand
GTTCTCTATGTCCCATGGTTTGGAGCTGGGGTGGTGGGGTAGATTCCTTTACTTTATATAAGAATGCATTGGCAAAGAGAGATAACTGCTAAAGATGTTCTCATTGTAAACTGAATGCTGCTAGGAGTCCCTTAATTAGCTTTCCTCCTGAAGAAAATCCAGAGCATTATCTTTATCTGTCACATTGAGATTAATTACCACCTCTGTCTGCAAATGAAGTTTGTTTTGGAGTTAAATCAATCTGGAATGCTATGAACACTCTGAAATGTGGATTTAAATATAAATTTTTATTATTTATTTTTGTTTGATAGTTATGATTTCATTGAATTCTAAAAAAAAAAAAAAAAGAAATAGATTAAAGAAGATTTTTTGATTTACTTTTTTTCACCTTTTTCACTTTTTTTTTAAGAATATTATTAATTTTTAATGTAGTTGTATAAAAACCCCATTCTATCATTAAAACTGAAAAAGTTCTTATTGTAAATTTAGAAGAAAATGATGAGAGAGGTGCAATTTCAAAATGGCGTTGGACACCTTGTGTATTTATATATAGAGGGGGTAGAATGTTTCGATATTTGGCTAATTTAGAGACTTACTGATAAAAATTCAGGTGCCTGTGATTAATTATAAGGCACCCCTCATGAACAATAAATATTTGACCGAATTATGCTACTGGGCACAGGGAGGACGGGTTAATTACTGGCTAAAGGGGTTGAAGGTTATTACCGACTGCAAAACATCGGAGAATCTCTCGATCGAGTTTCATTTTCCAAAATATTTAGGCATCCCTTTAATTAACTTAAGTAATACTAGTACATGAAGAAAGCCTTTATATAAAAATACTGAATACATCTGTAAGTTGTACAGTCATGGATTACTTCCATAATGAAACGTTTGTTTTCTTCTCCTTTTTATCTCAATTGAAATTATTTAAAAGATGATAAAAGCTTTGTTTCCAGGGATAAATTCTGTACTCAGTCTAATTATTACAAACGATTTTAAACGATCACATTTTTATTTGAAAAAAAAAATAATGGGAGTCTGAAAATACTAAAAATAATTTTAAAAAATTGGAGAAAAAAATTTAATCGGCATTCGATCCTTTTCTAAAAATCAGCCGATATAAAATATGCACAGAAAAAAGAGGCATGAAAAATTTTGACGATAAGCACAAATTGAAAATTATATCTAATGAATGATTATTTTTGAAAGTTTGCAAGGTATAAGTTGTAAAAATACTTTTTAAATTTGAATTTGTCCAATTCGTTAATTATCATTTTGAGCCTTTGAGAAAAAATAAGAATTAAAATACAGATGCTTACAGATATATTGATAGAAATTCGCATACTTGTTTTTACTAAAAAAAAAAAACAACAACAACAATGTATTGCTTATACGACATATTGAAGAAAGTGACAATGAAATATAGGTAATTCTTGCAATGGACAATTAAATTGTTTGTTATACACTGACTTCTAGTGAACCTTTGAATTTTTAAAATACTAGTATTGATGGATTTAGCTGCAGATCTATCAATATATAATTTTCGGAGAGCTACAGATCTGCAGCTATGATGGATTAAACAACACCTTTCCTTTTCACACGGTTTGTTTTTGTTTTTTTTTTTTCACAATATTTCATGAAAAATATTTGCCAGATACTCAGTATATGTTCGTTTATACATATCGTGCAAGACTCTTTTTTAAATAATTGTCATATACCATTTACTTATTCGAACATTTAATTGTATGAAAAGTCAATAATGTACATTTCTTAAAACTTTATTATCTTGTTTACTTGTCTTTCTTCCTGTGAGAGAAATAGTTCATAATATTAACAAACAGATGTACTCAGTATCTGTATCAAACTACAGAATGAACAGTGATCGGTCTCAAAAGAAAAACGGATCCTTGAAAGTTCCGGTGCCTAGGAGAAGTAAGCATCCCCAATGACAGGTCACACCTGAAACTGAAGCTCTCTGAAATTAATTAATTCTCTGCTCGTCCATCCGTTTTTCTCAGACTAGCCAGCTAAAGATCTATGTACAGTACTCCAAATCAATTAATCTAAAGAATTTGAATTATCATTTTATTTTCTTTTTGAGTTGTTTGCTATAGTAGCCTTTACAGTTACCTAATTTCAGAATCAATAGAGCATGAAAGCCAATTAAATTTGCAACATCAACATAATTTTTTTTTCGTTCTGAGCACTTTTGGACGCCACCAATGGAGACAGTTAGGGAGAAATTTTTGAAATTGAACATCCTGTCTTTCAAACTGAAAATCTCAGGTTGATATTTTGAAACAAAAATTTGTGACATAAGTCTGGGATGTTATTGTTTATACCATTTAGTTAAGTACTACAAAATTCAGTGTGTCTGCTTCTTCGCTGATGACACTGGAAAAAGATATGCATGCCTACTTTAATATCATGATTCAATGCATTTTTTGTTATTGTACACTGTACATATTCGATGAAAGCATGCTAACCGCTTTTCAGTACTTTCAGTACTTTGATAATTCTACCTCATGGCGGGGCCCTTGCTGACTGGTCAGTTTTCTAGTTCCTTCTGGGTCTGTAATCATGCAGTGAAACCACTCTCCACCACTCACCCAACCCCCGTGTTACCCATACGCCTCTCTCACTGAATCCTAATTTACCTGGGGCCGCACATTTCACAATTTTGGACAAGTTTAGCTTTTAAAAAAAGCTTAGAGAGTCAGCCAGTGGATTTTTCTTCTCTGTGATAATGTTTTAAAGAATCATAGAGAACTGAAAATGCCTTCAACAAATTTTTAATCAGTAGCAGAGTTGGGCACTAAAATTAAAACATCGTCTTAATATTTTTTCTGCATAGGAACAGAAGCGTTTGTGCATGCAGATTCTTGCATTTTTATGCCCCCGTAAACGAAGTTTCGGGGGTATATAGTTTTTGTCGTGTCCGTCTGTCTGTCTGTCTGTCTCTCTGTTTGTCCGCAAAAACTTTAACCTTGCTCAGAACGTTTGATTTAGAGAAGCTATGACTTTCATATTTCACAAATGCGTACATGTATTCCTTGATACAAGACATTGATTTGGGTTCCACCAAATTTGACCTTTTGACCTTGACCTTGGAGTTTGACACACTTTTACATGAAAATTTTAAAATTTTACTTTGGCTATTTCTTTTCAACAGTAGACACCAGGACATTTATACTTCACATATGTAATGTTTGTTGAAAGGCCTTTTACTGGATACCAACAACCTTGACCCTTTGACCTTGACCTTGTAGATATTTGTACTTGTGAAAAAACTTTAACCTTGGCCATAACTTTTGAACGGTAAGGGGTAGGGCTTTCATACTTCATATATGTAATCCTTGTGTAAAGACCCTTTATTTGATACCAAGAACTTTGACCCTTTGACCTTTGAGATTGACCTACTTTAAAAAACAAACCTTGACCCTTACTTTTAAAGATTAAGGCTAGTGCTTTCATACTTTACATATTTGATCTTTATGACAAGACCTTTCATTTGATAGCAATAACTTTGACCCTTTGACCTTAACCTTAAAGTTTGACCTACTTTTTAAGAAATTAAAAGTTGACCATAACTTTTGAACAGTAGACACCAGGACATTTATACTTCACATATGTAATGTTTGTTGAAAGACCTTTCACGGGATACCAACAACCTTGACCCTTTGACCTTGTAGATATTTGTACTTGTGAAAAAACTTTAACCTTGGCCATAACTTTTGAACGGTAAGGGATAGGGCTTTCAAGAATTTTGACCCTTTGACCTTGAAATTTGATACTGGCCTAGTTTAAAAAATACAAACACTGACCGTAACTTTTAAATAGTTATGGGTATTGCTTTCATACTTTACATATTGAACTCTTGTGACAAGACCTTTCATTTGATAACAAGTTAGAACTTTGACCCTATGACCTTGACCTTGGAGTTTGACCTACTTTTAAAAAAATTTAGCCTTGGTCATAACTTCTGAACGGTAAGGGCTAGGGCTTCAATACTCTTCATAAGTATTCTATGTTGCCAGAGCTTTCATTTGATTCCAATTACATTGACCTTTTGACCTTGGAGATTTTTGTACTTATTGAAAAAAACTTAAACATTGGCTTATTTTCAAATTTCAAAATTGTTTTCCAGTGAGAATACCTTACTTTTGTTACCAATTAATTAAATTTGCATTTAAGAAAAGTTTAATCTTTACTATGTTGCCATACGGGGGCATCTGTGTTTCACAAACACATCTTGTTTTTGTCTCAAAATCAAAAGAACGGAAAGTATGTATAAATATTTAAGTTCCAATTCACGTAACATTATTCAAAGAAGTAATAAACCTACAATCTCATTATCAGATCTATAAGATTTTAGGGGGAGGGGGATATATGGACATTATGCCATTTTAAACAAAACGGAGCCCAATAAGCTTCACTATCATCCTTGTTAGAATTGATCATGCCGCCGGTTGAATCACTCTTGGCTATGTGTTTAGAAAAGGGAAACACCCTTGTCACTGCGATACTTAAACAGCCATACTGAACCTTCGTTTGAGAATACAAATAAAGGATTATTGAAATACCTTGTACATTTTCTAGTACATTTAAGAATAAAAAAAATAAACATTTATTGTTCATTCAAACAGGTTACATGTAAGCTTTGACGGTATAGCCTGAGCTTTTTTTTTTAGCTTATTAACTATTGTCATTTGACTTACTAGTAACTAGCTGAATTTTGGCTTAAAATTTTTTCATAAAAAGTAGAATTGAAATAAAGCAAACATTACTAAAACCTACAAATTCATTTATCAGACCTCTTATAATTTAATAAACCTATTAATTCATAAATATGATTGCCACAACCTAGATTATCAGGTCGTAGTTTATGAAAAACAAGCCAATTTACGGATTTAAAAAAAGCATGCGCAGATCGGGGAGGGGGGGGGGTCCAGGGCGAGGCCATAGGGAGTTATGGTTTATGACATTTAATTGAAAAAACTCAAAACCTTCTTGAGATATTGACTGGAAATGAAAGTTTTACACAGAGTCACACAGAAGTATATATGAATTTATGACACTGACGTTTGAATCTCAAAATACACAGGAGTATTCCTTACGCCATATATATGGCCATAAAGAAGTTGTGGTATAAAATTTCATTGCAAAAGCTCAATGGCTTATAGAGATATCGCGCGAAAACAAGTGTTTAAACAGACAGAATTTCTGAATTTAATACCCTGACCTTTGACCTCAAAATCAAGAGGGTCTTCCAAAGTCCATATAAGGTGTAAACAGTTGTGTAAAATATCACTGCAATAGTTCAAAGACTTCGCGCAATATTGCGGGAAAGTGAAAGTGTTACAGACAGACAGAACTATAGATGGACAGACAGACAGACTGAAATTGATATTCTCTAATTTCAGCGGGGGGCAACAAACGAGCAAGCTTAGCCAGTTGTGTTTTCTTTCCGAAGTATCTGTTGTATGACTTAACAAGTCTGTCCACTATTTAGCATCGGGATCGAAATGATTTGTAGTGAAAACGAAAGTAAAAGAAGTAAAAACTGAAAAGCTAAAAATATGTAATAAAGCAATGTTTGTGCTGTAGATTTAAATACATAAGTAAAATACTTTCAATAGATTTAATAAAAGAGCTTCAATTTACGCGTCAAACACTAAATTCATCCAACAGTAGCAACTGTATGCTTTCGCTGCGTAGAACACATGATCAGGTGCGAACCAGTTAAATTACAGCGAACCAGTTAACTGTTTGAAACCTTCTATACAAAAATAAGCATCGGGAAATTCCTTTTTGAGTTAAATTTACAGATTACTTTGGTGTTTAATAGGGATTTGTTGGTTCATAATCTATATTGATTTTACTGAAATAAAATTAGCAGGCGTGATTTACTGCAGAACCACTCCCAGAATTCCAGGTCACGCAAGCGCATTGGAAGTTCTTCGTACCATAACTAGTCAGCCCGTGGGCTGACTAAAGAGGCACACTTGCTAGTCATAACTTAGCACTCAGTTCACAAGCTTTATACTCAGGTGCAGAGAAGAATAACTGTATTTTTACTATACAATTAATAGAGCCCTGCCCTTACACCAGAACCTCTGACCATGTAACCATAAAGTTCACAATTTTGGAAAAGGCATCCTTGCTCATCATAACTACAGTACGCATTCAGTTGTTTGCCGAGCACGCAGAAACAGAGGAAACAAGATGTGCTTGTGAAACACTGATACCCCCGTATTGAAGCTTATGGGAGGGTTGAATTCTTTCAAATGCACGTCAAAGGTCAAGGTCAAAAGGGTTGGTTCACAAAGGAAGGTCTTGGTACAAGGAATACACCTGTGAAATATGAAAGCCCTAGTTCTAAATGTTGAAAAGTTATGACCAAGGTTAAGAATTTGAAAAAGTGGGTCAAACTCTTAGGTAAAGTTCAAAAGGTCAAAAATATTTATACCAGCTGAAATGTATTGTCACAATAAATGCACATTTGAAGTATGAAAGCCAAAGCTACAACTTATCAAAAGTTATGGACAAGGTTAAAGTACATGTATGGTATTCTTTTGTAAAAGTAGGACAAACTCTAAGTCAAGGTCAAGAGGTCAAATATTTGGTGGTATCCAAAGAAAGGTCTTGTCACAAGGAATATACCTGTGAAGTATGAAAACCATAGCCCCATTCAATCAATGTTGACAATTGCAACAGACAGGCAGAAAAACAGACAGACATCTAGATAGACAGATAGGACAAAAACAATAAACACCCGGAATCTTTTGATCCGGGGACATAAAAAGTGAAAAGTGGATGGGATATCTTCTCCAGAACCAACTGGCTAAAGATAAAACTTAAAAGTCAAAGCTTTCTGACAGTGTACATTCAAGTTTGTTCAAATCATGACCCTCAGGGTAAACAGGACCACATAATGAAAATCGGAGTGTTACGTGAGAGTATAAGAGGGGAGGGGGTCTTGAAAAATCTTCTTCTAAAGAACAGCAAAGCTGTGATTAGTCCTTATGGGATGCATGAACTATATTTTCAGTATGAGTGAACAAATTAAAGATTATGGAACAGGTTCATTTTTGTGTCCCCCGCTTTCGCGAAAGCAAGGGGACATTAAATCCTTTTTGTCTGTCAGTCTGTGACAAGACCTTTTTAAATACACAATGATTTTCGACCTCGTGACCTTGACCTTGAAGTTTGACCTACTTTTCTAAACTTAAACTTTGGTCATGACTTTTGAATGAGAAGACAAGAGGCTTACATTTAAACCTATGAATTAAGACCTTTCTAAGCATCAATTTTGATCATGTGATCTTGATTTAGTTTGACCTTCTTTTCAACTATGTTAATTTTTCCTTATAACTTTTGATTGAAAAGAAATGGGGCTTTCATATTTTACATGTGCATTACCCATGACAAGATATTTCCGAGCATGCTATGATTTCTGACCTTTTGACCTTCATGATTGTCCTAATTATCAAAAAAATAAACTTCGGTGATAATTTTTGAATGTCATATGATATGGCGTTCATATTTGACACAATATGCCATAAAAGATGACATCTCACCCACTAAGACACCAAAATCGGGGGACCACAATTCTTTGAATTTTTGTAAATTGATAAGATTCTTTTGGAATAAATTCGTTAGCAGAGAAAAAAAAAATAATTTCCCCCGGCGCTTGTGTGGATTTCAACTAGTAATCCCTATATCTGCATGAACCAAATGTGCATGGATGATACATCTAATGATGCAGACTACTAGACTTGCTTCGGCCGCTGGATCTGATCTACATTTTCCAGATTAGTGAACAGGGTAAAGTTTTTGGAACAGGTCTGTTACCAAGAAACTATAAGGCCTATCTATAATTCATGTTACCAGAGAATTTTTCAGATGCTGTTTTTCCTGATAAATAACCAGGTTATTATTTTTTTTTTTAGAAGAGAATCATTCTTTAAAATTTATTTAATAAGCTCTATCAGACCAAAATTTCATAACTGTTGCCTTGTCGTCATTTATGCAAATTATCACGCAAGAGTATAGCTTGATCACATCATAAAACAAAAAAGTTCCTTCAATATCTCTGATAGGCAGGAATAAAGAGAGTGTAATACTTCACTATTAATATTCAGAACTATGTTCCATTCCTCCGTCATTTTATAGCAGTTTTGAACAAAATGGCCATCCCATCTTATCTCATTTTAAATTTAATGTGAATTGCATCTAATATTTTCAAAGTAGGCGTTTTGATAACACTGACAATAAACTGCTTCTTCAATAAAAAAGGAAATTTTCCTTTCTTGTGATTGGACATCAGCAAAATTAATTTCTAAAAATCACTCTAATTGTACACACGAGTACTTGCAGTTTGCATTTATGTATAGTCTTCGGAGACCAGGTCTTCCAACGAAATGTTTTGCTCCATTAACCGTTTTGTATTCGTATGAAGCATGAAAATTTTGTATCTAAAAAATAATGATAATAACAAAAAATAAATAAATAAATAAAAATAAACA
>NW_026938646.1:0-8608 GCF_032062105.1 Saccostrea cuccullata | reverse complement strand
TCGATACACATACTCATGTAACTCTCTCGGTAAGACAATCTGGTGCCGTCGTCCATCATAAGGTGAGTTGGTTACTCGCTTCAAGATACCCTTATCATCCACTTGGAGCTTGTTCCATTCTCTGTAAATCTTCTGTGTATCCTTATGGAAAGTGGACACTTTCTCTTTAGGTAACTTCCGCCCTTCCTTCTTGGCCTGAAGAACTGGTCCAATAACTTCATCATTTTCTTGGGCTTTGCGTATATCTTCTGCACATAGAGGTTTAACAGTCTGATCACTTGGCATCATCCCCTTTTCTGCTTCACTGCCTGCAGCCATAACATTGATCCAATGAAGGTCAGAGTTTTCCACAGCTAAAGTGCAGTTGACTGTTGTTTGTATTTCCTCAAATGAGACATCATTTTGGAACTCTTCAGTTTTCAGAGGCATCCGGCTCAACCCATCTGCATCCTGATTGGTCCTTCCAGGTTTATATTTCACATTAAAACGGAAACCTGCCAATTCGGACACCCATCGCAATCGTGTCGCATCAAGCTTTGCGGTACTCATCAGATACTGCAGTGGATTATTGTCGCTGTAGACAGTAAAGTTGGGAGCGTAGAATAGGTAGTCTCGGAATCTCTCAGAAATGGCCCACTTCAAGGCTAAGAATTCCAATTTCCCTGAATGGTAGTTCTTCTCCGCTGCGGAGAGAGTCCTGGAAGCATAAGCAACAACGGCTAACTTTCCACTGTCCTGTCGTTGATACAACACCGCACCTAAACCGTCCAATGAGGCATCCACATGCAAAATGAAAGGTCTCTCAAAGTTTGGATAGGCCATCACCTGTGGTGTAAGTAACGTCTCAACTAGATCCTTGACAACCTTCTGATGCTTATCTGTCCATGAAACCGTCTGTCCTGAGGGTAGTTGTGCCGTATTCTTTCCACCTTTCCCACGCTTAGATGATTGACCAGCAGTTTTTCCAGCATTGTTTTGCAGTAAGTCATATAGGGGTTTTGCTCGTCTTGCGTAATTCTGGATATATTTACGATAATATCCCAGGAATCCTGTTAACTTGCGAACCTGTCCCACCGTCTTTGGTCGCTCCTCCTTAAGCTTAAGAATAGCTTCTTTGTCTGCAGGATCCATTTGATATCCCTCTCTTGACACTCTGCACCCAAGATACCTGACCGAGGTTCGGAAGAGTTCACACTTCCTGGGTTTGAGTTTCAATCCCTTCTCTTTCAGTCGTCGAAGAATGGCACGTAAATGCTGCAAGTGATTGGTGAACGAATCACTATACACAATTATATCGTCTATGTAAGGTATACAAAATTTGTCTCTGAAGTCCTCCAATACATCATTCATAAACCTCTGGAAGGTGCCGGGAGCTCCCGTCAAACCGAAGGGAATCCGGTTCCACTCGTACAAGCCCCAAGGTGTAATGAAAGCTGTGAAAGGTTTACACTCATCCTTAACAATTCCTTGATGATAGGCCTTCCCCTGGTCTAACACTGAGAACCACTGGCTGCCAGCCAATCCATCCAGTGCATCCTGAATCCTTGGAATTGGTTCACCATGCTTCACAGTTTTCTGATTGAGCTTGCGGTAGTCAATGCACAGGCGCAGTGTTGAATCACGCTTCCTGACGCAAACCATCGGACTTGAGTATGGTGATTTGGATCTGGTAATAAAACCCTTTGCTATCAAGTCATGCAGGTAGTCCTTGACCTCCTGGTAGAGGGGTCTTGGTACGGAACTGTATGAGGCTTGTATAGGGATATTGTCTGTAACCTCAATGTCCAACTTAAGTTCTGGTGCAAATCCCACATCATCATCATCCCTGGCGAATGCAGTACATTCCTCCCGAAGCAACTCTTTCACCCGAGACTTTTCTGTCGGAGATAGATGATCAGGTAGGTTAACCGGGGGATCCCATAATGACTCTCCAATTCTGGGTTGACTGCGGTCAGCAGCTGCACAAGTTGGATCCACCTCAGCCATGTTGATGAGAGAGGTAATGGTTTGTAATGTACCGATCTTACATCGCTTAGGTAGTACAATGTTACGGTCAGTCCGATTAGAGATGAGAACTTTAATACGTTGAGACGATCCCTTAGGAATTTTCACTAACATCTCGGGGATGAAGATCCCATGGGGTAGGTTGTCAGTGTCAGGCTGAAATAGAACGCACTGTCCTGTCTCTGGGGACTTCACTTTAAGCTGCATCATTTTCTGTGCTCCTGAACATATCAGCTCTGGTCTTCGTCCAATTCTCACATCACATAATCTATCGTCAATGTTATTACACAAAACATTCATCAGTTTCAACACACTCTCGTCTGACAGTCCTGGAAAACTTGATCTCACATTAATACTGTTCTTAACATCATCACCTCCGGTGTGAATGTAATGCTCGATCACGTTATATCCTATGAGAGGCTTGTCTGCGGAAACCATCCCTGATGCCAAAAACGGAACAATCATCTCTGGACCCTTCCCTCCGATCGATAACCGACAATTCACGTATCCATCGAATGACATCAAGCTCCCGTTGGCTGCAGATACTTTCAGTGGGATGTCCAGAAGCTCACCGATAGGGTGAATTTTCTCTTCAGGAAAATTCTTCTTCCACCAGTCGGTATTAATTAATGATACTTGAGCACCAGTGTCCCATAGCACTGTCACAGTCTTGTCATTAATTGAACACACAACATCACACTGAGAACCAACCAATCTGACGACTTTAGATGGTACATGATGAGCAGATCCGTTGACAATTTGGGACGCAACTCTTACTGGGGTCCCTGCTGGTCCCGGTGCAGGGCCCCTGGACCGTTTTCCGGCTTTGGAGCACTTTGACGTCGGTTTGTTCGGGCTTGGCGACATCCAGCCTTGAAGTGTTCAGCACTACCGCAATGCCAACAGTGGTTGCACGCACTCATCCCCTTCTCTTGACACATTGGACATGCACGATTAGAGTTTCTCTGACGCCGAGGGGAAGGTGTGTCTTTCTGGGTAGCATTCACCACTTGACGTAAGGCTGCAATTTCTGCTCTCAGTTCTCTTAACTCACAAGTGAAAGTACCCTCCTTCACAGTCTTTTTCTTAGTGTCTATAGGTACCTCACTATCAATATTGTTATTGTTGACACATGCAACTTTAGTATTTTTCGCAGTCTTCTGAATTTTCGCTGCCCTTTCATCTTCCTTACTGGCGATGGTACACAACCTCTGAATAATTTCTTCCTCATCAATTTTCGCAGCATCCAAGAGTGGTTTAAGTTCAGCTCGTATAACTTCATTGCGAAGACCGGTATACACTGTCCGACTAAACATTCTGTTTACAAGTTTCTCCTCATAGGTCACCTCGGCCTCTTCCTCTTGCGATGAAAATAAAATTTTCTGGCGTACTTCTAGTGCACGAAGGAGGAAGTCCTGGGCCTCTTCTGTTGAACTCTGGGCTAATTGTCCTAGTTGGTTGTAGAGTTCGGTTGCTGATTTTTCCCGGTACTGGGCACGCAATATTTTCCGAAGCGATGAAAGTCTCAACTCTGGGCGTCCTTCCAAATAGTTCCGAAGGCCCGATCCAGTAGGGACAGCTCGAACGACACCATCGACAATCTCAACTTCACTGTAACCCTTTTTCACACCACTGTCTATCTGTCTAGCCAAACTAACAAATGCCAGTCCTTTCGTCGGTTCTATGGAACCATGTATCTTGAATTCCTTTCAAAAGGGATTAAGTTTTACAGGCGGAGAACTATCCTGGACTTTCTGTTGAAACTTTTTTGTTTGTCCTAAACACTCATTCAGAATTAGCTGTGCTGTTGTAAGTGTTGTTTCATCTTCTTTCTGCTTCTGCTCCTCATACCACTCTGTAATTGCTTTAATGACGAGCACCCGCTGGGCTGTCTTCTCAGCCGCCAACTTCACGTCTGCAGCCACCAATATTTCCTTCAGTGTCGTCAAGTCAGCAGCATACAGTCTCGACAGCAGAAGAAGTTCCTCCTCCATCTTGTTCATTGCTTCTTTGGACGCCATCCCGGACGAGCCCCCAAAATGTTACCCGTGTCCAAATGACTGGCTCCTGAAGAATGAAGAGACAGATGAAACACATGAAATGAGGCAATGGCGGATTTATTAAACTTTGTCTAACACATATTCATGTCAACTTATAATTATAACAATGATAAGCAAGACATACTCAGGCCATAAATAAAGCCTTATAATACTCCAAGCCATACCAACTTTTATATCAATAACATCAGAACACAAAATGGTATTTTCCCTGAATACATGAGCTTGGTTTCATTTATCAACTGACTAGAACTAATAGACTTTAGATATGACATGACTAGAATGCAGTAAAACAGTTTTTGACTCATACTTTCAATGGATAAAACATACTGACTTACTGTGACATAATACAGTTAAGATTTATGACTAGATATTGCTTTCCTTACAACAAAATTATGATTAAATAGCATAAACATACATTATCAATACTGTCGTTATTATTTCTAACAAATAGATTTAATCTTGCTTGACAGAAATTGCATAACTTCGTAAAACAACCTAACTTCACCCAAACTCACATGTAAACAATGGGCGCAGCCATTACGCTTGAGGCATCATGGGATACACTAACTAGGTCAACCTTACTCAGTAATCAAATAGATACAAAACAGGTTTTATCTCCATGACACTTAATACTATCAATTAAACTGTATTTCCTATAACATAATAACTAAAGAAATATTCGTCCTATGACAATATAAACAGGTAAATAAACATGCATCTATAAAACATGACAACACGTGTGCACCCACATGGTAGCTACTGTTTACCTGCTCGCTTTGCAGCCTATAGCACTAATTCAGACATTAGCATTCTCATATCAAGTCACAACATGTTCCTAATCTAATTATCAAACTTGTTCATTAGATACAAGATGTTATAAATTGCAAATAATAAAATATTACCTGAAGAATGAAGAGGGAAGTTCAACACATGAAATGAGGCAATGGCGGATTTATTAAACTTGGGGACTCACCGCTTCCGGTCAAGGAGTCGAAAAATATAAACAGAGTTATCTCGCTTTCCCCAAAAATAAAATCCACCCCCCTCCTATCAACACTGTCTTGTTGACCATTAGTGTTGTCATCAACGGTAAACGATTTTAATTTAATTTATGTGAAAATCATTGTTCGACCTCATCCATAGTGTTAAAGGTCTAAATTGATTAAGTCATATCCAGAATTATAATATAAATGATCTTATTAGTTTTACGGTAATGTTTTATTTTCCTGCATTCGCTTACCTTTTTGAGGAAGAACTGGCCTCAACACCTGAAATCGATAATAGATCTAAGCCGTTATGCTAAATGATTTCTTAAGTAATTTTGATAATCAAATCAAATTTTTCTAACGTGATTGTACTCAAGTTTTACACAAACTTTGGCTTTTTTAATATCGTGTGAAAACAAAGAAATTCATAACTAATATGTTAACTTTAGTCTATTCTTATTTTCTGTGTGGTTGACAAGTTTTAGAATGAAAATCTAGGTTAAAGGTACTGGTATCAAAGAGAAAATTAATTACCTTTTGCTTAACAAAATTAGAGTGGAAAGATGGGCGAATATTTAAATTTGTTCCTTTTTCTTTCATTCATTGTTCTTCGCATCAAAATTTACAAAATAAAACTTTCAAAAAGGAGTTCAAAAAAAATTGACTGGGAGTCGACACTAACTTCTCAGTTCGGGGAAGTGAAACTATAGACCCTCTTTCTATGACATATTTTGCCTAGGAATTGTTCCCCTTAGCCGCCTTCCTGTATTTTAAAGTGGGGAATTTACATCCTTGAGCAAATTTTAAACATGCATGCAAGAAATATACGGGGGAAAATATTTAAAATCTTGAATAAATAAAGGCTTTAAGAAACGTATTCTTAAGAAAAATATTGTTATTTTTACCTCAGTAACCAGTATAACAAATTTAATTTGGCTGAATGAAGGGATCTTGGAATGTTGCCCTACAATATGGCGGCTAAGGGGAATACCTCTTAGGCAAAATATGTCATTGGAAAAGGGTCTATTGATGTACTGTTTTCTTCTGTACTTTTCAAAAAACATCATCTCCGTTTAACAACTTAAGTACATTCATATAATGAAATAGATATATATTAGTTTCTTTATTAACTCACAGAGTATAAAGAACACTACTTATTCTCGGTGCATGATGTACCTTGATGCTAATGAAAACAAAGTTAACAAATCATCTGACTTCGGTCTAAAACGTCAAGACGAAGTAATTATATCAAGATTACGTATTTGTCATTCAAAAATTATACATGAATATTCATTGAATTCGGAGTCACAGCCAGAGTGTATATCCCGTGAATGTCAGAGTACTATAAATCACATACTTTTAGACATCTACTCGAGTCAAGAGTTTCTGATCCGATCCGATCCATATAAACCCTTGACCGAATGGGCTAAGTTTGACGGGGTTAGAAATGCGTACTCTGATTGGCCTCATGC
Source organism: Saccostrea cuccullata (assembly GCF_032062105.1). Classification (NCBI taxonomy): domain Eukaryota; kingdom Metazoa; phylum Mollusca; class Bivalvia; order Ostreida; family Ostreidae; genus Saccostrea; species Saccostrea cuccullata. Next base: position 2,086 of record NW_026938646.1, on the reverse strand, counting down.
AAGTTTGCATGAACCAATCAAAATCATTGTTTTAATTTAAACTTAAACTAAATTGTACACAGTAAAACAAGCCAGTTTTAGTGAAAAGATTAAGGTCTTTGTCATTAAATAGCCCAGTTAAAGGTTTGTCTCAGCTATTTTGTTGAGTTATATTTAATTTATTATCGACTTCCAATATTATCTCGAATTTTCTTTTGAATTCATTTACTCTAATTGGTCAATAGAATAGGTTCAGTATAGTTCAAAATGTATTATATCACTAGATGGTTTGATAGTAAATCCCGTCAAACTTAAGTCTTTTCGGTCAAGGGTTCTTGTGGAGCTGAGCGGATCAAAAACTTTACTCGGGAAGATGAATTTTAGAATGTTCCGATTTTACACATATTCGAAGTAAACTTTTTTTTGGAAATTTGAAAACAACGTATGATTTTTTTTTTATATATGTTCATGATTATAAAATGTTAGACTATCTACAAAAAACGGATTAGTTCAAATTTAGGATAAAAGGGTTACTCATTAGCTTCATTCTGAATTTAAAGGCAAAAATGAACAAAAATCAATGTTCTTTATTTACCCAGTGATAGATGCACAGGTTTGTTCCGGTACCGTGAAGTGTTTCTCAGACTACGCCTCCGCTGAAGCAACGGCGATTTTAGACAGGGACAAACAATGCAAGTAAGTCAGTGTTTCTCTGCTGGTGATTTATTTAATGTTGGACAGAAAAGCATCACAAGCAAGGGGTTATAATCATCGTGTCGGTCATTGGTGTTGTCGATGGTGATTTTGTTGTGCCAGTACATAATGTTCTCAATGTCACGAAAACTAAACTTTGCGGAAATCTTCAGCGGTGGAGGAAAAAAAACGTCTGTTGGAGGGAGGCTATGTGCTATTAAATACAAAGCAAGACTGGACATTGTGAAATTTATAAGGACACATAAGAAAGAAATCCTAGTGGATTCTCTTGTTGAACATTCGCTGAACCAGCCTTATAAATCTTTGATAAGCTAATGTTAAATGTTACGTCAAAATGTTACATTTTACGATACTTTCACTGAGGTTTCCCTTGAAAATCATTACTTTTGAAAGCTGATAAAATACTTTAATTTGTCCAAAATTATTTAACGGTATAGTATTTGGACTTCAACTGTACTTTCGGGATAATTATTGCTCGAATCATTCGATGGACACTACTGTTAACTATGTAAATGCCCCGAAAATCTTTCGAGATCCAGAGCTTCCTCCACTATCAAGCTAAAGAGTGATAGTAACTTAAGGTAGATATCTGCAAGATACTCGCGATACTACGTATTTTGGTGACCATTATATTCTAAAGGACATGATACATGTCTTTCTCTCTTCAAAAATTAAAACCATTCATTTCTTTCAGTTCATCATTTCATTTAGTTGACCAATTCTCTCCGTTATAATGTTCGTGCTGTATTGATATTGCAGAGCTGCTAGAGATTATCTGAAATGTTTGGAATCTGCTGCCGAAAGTTGTGGTGGTGACACCGATTCTATAGTAAAGCCCGCCAAAGAGGCACTGTCAGAGGGAGGATGCTGTGAGTATTGCTTTTGATTTCATTTCCCCGGCATGGGATGCTCCCTCCTAAATGACACCTGATCCCACCTCTGATGTTTTTTTTTAAAAATACACATTATATACATAGTATAACGGAAGATTACGTACCGTTAAAAAATCTTACTGTGCTTTGTTATTTATAATAGGAACTTGTGTCAGTAAAATGTTTCCTTTTTTCTATTATTAGCCGGAACTGGTGCACCTGTCCTGAGTTTCCTTACCATTGTTATTGGAGTCATCATTTCCCGATATTTTTGAAACAAATTAGGATAATAAAAGAGAAAAAAAGCTAAAAATAGAAAGAACTCACGCCCCTTCAAACTTTTTATATAAAACAAATTAGATTACATGTACTAATCTTCTTTCCCAAACTTCATGACTGTAAGTCCGAAAGTAAAGATTCCTGAATATTTGACCGTATACTATTTTCATTTATAAATGGCAACTTTATTTTGGACCTTCTATAATACTAGAGAAAGACACATGAAAGGCTTTATTCATTTA
>NW_026938645.1:0-8472 GCF_032062105.1 Saccostrea cuccullata | reverse complement strand
TTCTTGTTATACCACTACAAATACATATTACATGCAGGCAAGTATTCAACCGTTCTTGTTATACCACTACAAATACATATCACATACAGACAAGTATTCAACCGTTCTTGTTATACCACTACAAATACATATCACATACAGACAACTATTCAACCGTTCTTGTTATACCACTACAAATACATATCACATGCAGGCAAGTATTCAACCCTTCTTGTTCAGGGATTTATCAGCCTATTTTGGGAAACGCCATTTTTTGGAAATTGGGAAAAAGTTATCGGCTTTTTGATGAAATTGGGAAAAATAAGTATGTTGCTTATAAGCCATGTGTTTAGCCATTTCAGGTGCCATTAACAGGTTTCAACTTTAATTTGGGCTACCAAATAGACAAATAAATGACCCAGCTTCATCAAACAAGATTAAGTAGTAGTTAGATCATATTAAGTAAAATTTTAGTGGTTAAGAAGGGGCGGAGGGAGCGAAGCGACCGAGCCCTTCTTAACCACTAAAATTTTACTTAATATGATCTAACTTACTTAGAACCTAACCTGATTGGCTAATATGTTAGCGCGCGGAGTTACTGCAGACATTAAATCTTAACAATTAAGTGATGTACTTAATAGAAAATTTAGCAGCTGCTGATTGGAGGAAAAAGTGGGTTAGGTTCTAATGATGAATAATAGACAAGTGAAAGTAAATTTGAATTCAAAGGGTATTAATTATTTTCCAACATAGGGTAGTATACTTGTAAATGAGATTCCAATTTAGGTCATGGGAGCTATAAACCTTCAGCAAAAATTATACTGCAAACAAATTTTCTAAACTGTGCATTAAAATATATTTTTCTATTTGAAATAATGCTTACAGTTCTTACCATTCACTCATAGATCAATTGAGTAAGTGAAAATGAGTTAATAAACCTACAGAATAACACAATATCACTACTTCAGAAAAAAACTGAGGAAATTCGGATTAAAAGTTGGCGATGTTTTCAAGCTTGTGTTATGACTGTAGCTTTGCTAAATGAGTTAAATTAAGTAAAAATACAGACAATTTACTTTGTGTTTTTTCCAAGATAATTTAATAAAAAAGCATTGTTCTGCAATTGGGAAAATTTACTGCCAAATTGGGAAAAATTGAACTCATTTTCAATTGGGAATGGGGCCGAATTTCGGCCCCTGAAAAGGTACTGATAAATCCCTGTTGTTATACCACTACAAATACATATCACATGCAGGCAAGTATTCAACTGTTCTTGTTTGCCACTACAAATACATATCACATGCAGGCAAGTATTCAACCGTTCTTGTTATACCACTACAAATACATATCACATGCAGACAAGTATTCAACCCTTCTTGTTATACCACTACAAATACATATCACATACAGACAAGTATTCAACCGTTCTTGTTATACCACTACAAATACATATCACATACAGACAAGTTTTCAACCGTTCTTGTTATACCACTACAAATACACATCACATGCAGGCAAGTATTCAACCGTTCTTGTTATACCACTACAAATACATATCACATACAGACAAGTATTCAACCGTTCTTGTTATACCACTACAAATACATATCACATGCAGGCAAGTATTCAACCGTTCTTGTTATACCACTACAAATACATATCACATACAGACAAGTATTCAACCGTTCTTGTTATACCACTACAAATACATATCACATACAGACAAGTATTCAACCGTTCTTGTTATACCACTACAAATACATATCACGTACAGACAAGTATTCAACTGTTCTTGTTATACCACTACAAATACATATCACATGCAGGCAAGTATTCAACCGTTCTTGTTATACCACTACAAATACATATCACATGCAGGCAAGTATTCAACCTTTCTTGTTATACCACTACAAATACATATCACATACAGACAAGTATTCAACCGTTCTTGTTATACCACTACAAATACATATCACATACAGACAAGTATTCAACCGTTCTTGTTGTACCACTACAAATACATATCACATGCAGGCAAGTATTCAACCGTTCTTGTTATACCACTACAAATACACATCACATGCAGGCAAGTATTCAACCGTTCTTGTTATACCACTACAAATACACATCACATGCAGGCAAGTATTCAACCGTTCTTGTTATACCACTACAAATACATATCACATGCAGGCAAGTGTTCAACCGTTCTTGTTATACCACTACAAATACATATCACATGCAGGGAAGTATTCAACCGTTCTTGTTATACCACTACAAATACATATCACATGCAGGCAAGTATTCAACCGTTCTTGTTATACCACTACAAATACATATCACATGCAGGGAAGTATTCAACCGTTCTTGTTATACCACTACAAATACATATCACATGCAGGCAAGTATTCAACCGTTCTTGTTATACCACTACAAATACATATCACATGCAGGCAAGTATTCAACTGTTCTTGTTTGCCATACGAATTTTTCTAAGGGCGACTGGAGAAAATTTGGATCGTTCATATCCAATATGGAAGCCAACACGTGTGTAGAAAAAATGCAAACAATGTGAATTGAACCTTTGGCAGTCTTTTTTTCTTCATTGCCAAGGTGATACAATGTTATATTCTTGTTTTTGAACTATGCTGAAGCATTTTAATCATGAAATTTCGTTCAAAGGCTATTTCGTGTGCGAAAACGAAAGTAGGGTTCATCTCAAAGTGAACAAGAATAAATTTCAAGGTTGACTTACTTTGGTGAAGGAAACAGTGAAAGTCAAATAAATCTTCATTTATAATCATACTTTGATTTTTATTGATAAGTTTATTACTTTAACCGACAACACAGCATACGAATAATGAGACATATGCTATTCTGTATAAATAAAAAAAAACAAAGGAAGACAACTCTTGCATTTTACATTCTGTGACATATTTTCTTCTATGCCTCGAAAGTGGCACGAGAATAGTATGAAATTTCAGGTAAAATTAACCAACTGGTACCTAGGTTATTTTCTTTTAATTTGCTGATGTACACTTTCCAATCATTCTCCTCGTAGAGATGGATAACTCTGTAAGAATTCTGCATTTTTTAAACATTCATAAAAAGCTATATTTTCACCCGATTTGAGAAATGATTGCTGATATGGAATTAGTGGGTCATACTTTACACAATGGACATAAAAAACGGACAATTTTTTGACTCCTTAAAAATTATTGGGCATTGCTACTAAAGAATTGTGAAAACAGTGGTATTGTAAACTGGGCAACGGTAGTAATGCCCAATAATTTTTAAGGAGTCCAAAAAATGTAATTTTTTTAGCTCTACTGGTCAGAGATAAGAAGAGCTTATGCGATATTGGTGTCCGTCGTCCGTTTAGCCGTCCGTCTGTCTGTAAACAATTTTTCAAAACGCTACTTCTCCAACAGTTTTGGTTTGATTTTAATATAACTTGGCACACAAGTAGACTGCACTAAGATACATAGAATAGTTTATCGGTTTTTGATTTCAGTGAACGGTGTTGGCATGGTTACTAAAAATAGAATTTTCTGTGAAATTCCTTTAAAATGCTACTCCTCCTACAGTTTTGATCTGATTTCAATATAACGCAAGTAGACTACACTTAGATACATAGAATAGTGCATCGGTTATCGATTTCGATGAATGGTGTTGCCATGGTTACTAAAAAAAGAATTTTCTGTGAAATTCCTTTAAAATGCTACTCCTTCTACAGTTTTGGTCTGATTTCACTATAACTTTGCACACAAGTAGACTACACTAAGATACATAGACAATATTTTCCATTGAAATCGGATTTTCAATCATCACCAAATTAAAAAAAAAGTCTTGGATATGATTAAATGTTCTTGATATCTTTTCTTATGTCTTAGGCAAAACAATAAAACTTACCTGGTAAATATATCAATAAAATATAACAGTTGATTAGTTTGGTTATTGAATACCCAAAGGCAGGGTAGGGGAGCAAAAAATGCATGTCAACTAATCAGTAGTGCCCCTTTCACACATGAACCCCTGACCATTAGGCCTAGATCCAAACATTGCACAATTGCATCCTTGCTTTTCAAAAATATTTGATTAATACCAAGGAACAGATTTCAAACAATTCATTCATTTTTAGTATATAAGTAACCCCTCCCCCCTTGTCTATGGTACCCTTGACCCAGGGGCCTTGAAATTCACAATTCTGGAAGATTAGTACCCTTGCTCATCATAACTATATATATAGGTATATTCACCTGCTTAATACCTAGGAGCAGAAAGGAAAATTTTCAAACAATTCATGTATTTTCACTATAATATCAATAGAGCCCCGCCCTAACAATAGAAACCCAACCCTTGGGCCATAAAATTCGCAATTTTGAAGAGGCATTCTTGTTCATCATTACTATAGTATATACTTAGTTAGTTTATTTAATACCTAGGAGCAGAGAAAAAAAAAATCAAAGAATCCATGTATTTTCACTATATAATCAATAGAGCCCTGCCCTAACACCAAAACCCCTGACCCTGGGGCCATAAAATTCACAATTTTGATAGAGGCGCTCTTGCTCATCATAACTATGCACTTAGTTTATTCATTTAATACCTAAGAACAGAGAAGAAGATTTTTAAAGAATTCATGTATTTTCACTATATAATCAATAGAGCCCCACCCTAACACCAGAACCCCTGACCCTGGGGCCATAAAATTCACAATTTTGGTAGAGGCACTCTTGCTCATCATAACTTTGCACTTAGTTAGTTTATTTATTACCTAGGAGCAGAGAAGAAGATTTTCAAAGAATTTATGTATTTTCTCTATATAATCTATAAAGCCCCGCCCTAACACCAGAACCCCTGACCCTGGGGCCATAAAATTCACAATTTTGGTAGAGGCACCCTTGCTCATCATAACCATGATAACTATGCACTTAGTTTATTTATTTAATACCTAGGAGCAGAGAAGAAGATTTTCAAAGAATTCATGTATTTTCACTATATAATCTATGGAGCCCCACCCTAACACCAGAATCCCTGACCCTGGGGCCATAAAATTCACAATTTTGGTAGAGGCACTCTTGCTCATTATAACTATGCACTTAGTTAGTTTATTTATTACCCAGGAGCAGAGAAGAAGATTTTCAATGAAATAATGCATTTTCACTATATACTTATTTAGCCCCGCCCTAGCACTAGAACCCTTGACCCCAGGGCCATGAAAATCACAATTTTGGTAAAGGATTCAATGCTGATTACAATCATGCAAACAGTTTGACTGCTTGATGTCCAGAAGTAAAGAAGAAGATTTTCAAAGATTGTACTAATTTTAGTGGTTTTGGCCCCACCCCTCAGGCCCCAGGTGGGGGGGGGGCAGGGATCATGAAATTCACAATTTTTGTTCCCCTTCACCCATAGATGCTTTGTGCCAAATTCGGTTGAAATTGGTTCAGTGGTTGCAGAGAAGAAGCTGAAAATGTTCAAATGTTAACGCACAACACACGACGCACGACGACGGACGAAAACAGATGGCAATAGGTCACCTGAGTTTACTCAGGTGACCTAAAAATTGACTTGGAGGTAGGCGGAGAACAATACTATTGTGCGCAGTTCTTTGCTCCAGTGGGCCTTGAAAAATCCGTGTGGTGAACAAGAACGGTTGAATACTTGCTTGCATGTGATATACATTTGTAGTGGTACAACCAAGGAAGTATGGTGGCATATTTCTGCCCCCCTACATGCAAGATAAATAATAATGTTAACATGCAACATAATTATGTAGCCATGCAACATTTTTATGTCAACATGTAAGTTAATAATATCATGAAATGTACCAAGAACTTTTATTACAGATTACTGCATTCACAAGAGAATTCTTGTCTCAGTTCTTAATTTGTTTGTGTTAATTTTGACGTCTTCTACAGGATGTAATGTACAACGTGTGAAAGGATTACGAGGATAATTATCATTATACAGGTATTTATTTTTATGCCCCACCATGAATATGGCCTTGGCATTTAGTGTTTGTCATGTCCATCTTCCATCATTCCGTCTGTCCTTCCGTCACATTTTGCATTTATCTCTGTTCAAAGCTAAGTTTCAAAGAAACTATCCAAGATATTTTTATCAAACTTCATATGCTGATAGATATTAATGAGAGCTATGCAACAGCATCAACATTTTTGACCTTGACCTTTCCTTTGGCCTTGACCTTACTTATCTTAAATTAGTGTTTGCTCAGTTTTGAAGATACCATTCGAGATATTTTTATCAAACTTCATTAACATTTTTGACCTTGACCTTTCCTTTGACCTTTGACCTCACTTTTCCTAAATCACTGTCAAACTTCATATGCTGATACATACTGATGTAAGCAATTGAACTGCATCAACAATTTTGACCTTTTATATGACCTTGGCCTCTCTTTATCAAATTGTGTTTATAAAAGTCAGTTTTATAGAAACCATTAATAATATTTTTTGAACTTCATATGCTGATACTTACTGATGAGAGCTGTTCAACTGAATCTACAGTTTTTAGCTCACCTGAGCTGAAAGCTCAAGTGAGCTTTTCTGATCACCCGTTGTCCGTCGTCCGTCTGTCTGTCCATCCGTCTGTAAACTTTTCACATTTTCAACTTCATGTCAAGAACCACTGGACCAATTTTAACCAATCTTGGTACAAAGCATCCTTGGGTGAAGAGGAATTTAAATTGTTAAAACCAAGGCCCGAGACCCCTTTCAAGGGGAGATAATCAAGAAAATACAAAAATAGGGTTGGGTCGTTAAAAAATCTTCTTCTCAAGAACCACTGGGCCAGAAAAGCTGAAACTTATATGAAAGCATCCTGGGGTAGTGTAAATTCTTAATTGTTCAAGTCATGACCCCCGGTGGTAGGGTGGGGCCACAATAGGGAATCCAAATTTTACATACAAATGTATATGGGAAAAAACTTTAAAATTCTTTTTCTCAAGAACCACTGCGCCATAAAAGCTGAAACTTATGTGGAACATCCATGGGTAGTGAAGATTCTAAATTGTGCAAATCATGACCCCCGAGGGTAGGGCGGGGTCACAATAGGGAATCCAAGTTTTACATAGAAATATATAGGGAAAAACTTTAAAAATCTTCTTCTCAAGAAGCACTGGGACAGAAAAGCTGAAACTTACGTGGAAGCATCCTGGGGTAGTGTAGATTATAAATTTTGGGTAGGGCGGGGCCACAATATGGAATCTAAGTTTTACATAGAAATATATAGGGGAAAAACTTTTTAAAATTTTCTTCTCAAGAAGCACCAGGCCAGAAAAGTTGAGACTTATGTGGAAGGATCTTGGGGTAGTGTAGATTATAAATTGTCCAAATCATGACCCCTGGTGGTAGGGTGTGGTCACATTTTGTATTACAAAGGGGGGATATCTGTTAAAGAACAGCATGGCCAAAGTTTCTCAGGTGAGCGATGTGGCCCATGGGCCTCTTGTTTGACCTTGGCATTTCCTTTGATCTTGACCTCACTTTAATAAAATTAGTGTCAAACTTCATATGCTGATACATACTAATACAAGCACTTCAACTGCATCACTATTCAAGATATTTTGATCAAATTTCATACATTTATACAAAGGAGATGGGTGAACATTACGAGAGATAGGCCCATAGCGCAACAAACATGAGGGTGAAAAATTAAATCTCAATTACATAAAAGTTTTCTTTAATATTTCATCTAACATTAAAGTATACTTTATGTAAAATCTCAACAACTTGCAAAAATCTCATGAAGATTGAAGTTAATTGTCTATAAAAAATTATATACACACGAAATAGGACAAATCGAGTCATTTTTTCACACTATAACACTATTTTTCGATATGAGTGGGTCTTCTCTCCATTTTTTTGAAAGTTAATCCTCATAGTTTGCAAACAAACATACATATTTTGGTTTCCAAAATTATGGAACAAAGACCCACTATACCTTAAAAATATTATTTTATGAAATAACTTTCGTATCTTTTTAAAAAATACTTGAAGTCCCTGAATTCAATGGTCATCTCACAAACATGATTTAAATGCCCCACTCCACCAGGACTTGTGTAGCGTAGTGGTTAGCGTGCTAGTCTCAATAGAGAATACAAATCAGGATTTTTATTGCCGGGGTTCGAACCCAATGGATACCACATTATTTTATTTTTACATAAAAGAATACATTTGAATGAACATTTTTTTTCAAAACTTTTTTTTCTCATGACTTCATAAAAATCAATGATGAGAACTTTTCTCTAAATACTAAATTCACAATTTGAATTTGATTTTTATATATTTGAAGCTAATGGGCTTTCTGCACGCTAAGTTCACCCATCTCCTTTTCATGTCTCTATCTCTATCTGCCTCTGAAAGCTGACGAAGTATTTTTTAACTAGATTGAAAAGGCCTGGGAAAGTTACAAGTATTATCTCAGCAATTTCTACAATAAAGGAGGTTTTTATATATTTTTATAAATATC
>NW_026938644.1:0-84424 GCF_032062105.1 Saccostrea cuccullata | reverse complement strand
CCCTTGGGCCTGTTGCTTTTAGAATCTAGAGCTGATTTACAAAACTTTTGATGATGTTGTAGCGCAATACATCTGAAAAATATCCTTCACACCATGTATATTTTGGTGATAAAGGTTTTTTTTTTAAATATTAACTTTTTGAAATAAAAATGCATGAATATTTAAATGAAAGAACATGAAACGAAACTGTTAATTCGTTTTTCTTGATGTATTCAAGATTGTTTTCAGAAGGATCGATAAAGGTTTTCTATGCGAGGATATTAATTAAAAATATACATAAATGATGAAAGGAGCATTAGAAATATCTTTTCTTTAACATTTAATGAATCAAAATATTGTCTTTTATTACAGAGAAAACTAAGATATTTTGTAACATTTGGTTGCAAGTACGTAACCTAATGTGCATTTGCCTGTTTTCACACAATGGAGTTTGCCAGAACATATATAAAAACGAAGATTGCACAGCAGTTCAACAAGAAATAATTTCTTTACGAAATACATTTAAAGACCTAAGTACATCAGTAAATAAAATCATTGAGGCAATAGACAAAAGACTGATTGCACTTGAATCCAGAGGTATGACTATCAACATCAATTTTAATTGTCATTGTAATAAAAATAAGATGGAGATTACATAATTTAAAGCAATATGAGCTGCATGTTTGACATCGGGAAAAAATATTTCAAATTTGTAATTAACTATTTCAATGACAGGAAAATAAAACGTTTATAATCTTCTGTTGTTCATATTTGCTATGGAAGAATTTTTTATAAGCTTTGATTGAAGCAAAATTGAATTATTGTCGTCCTGTACAATAATGATTTCTTATATAATACTGTATATTAGGTTGTACAGAAATATTTCTTCTGCATGAAACATTTTTTCACTTTATTTTGGTTTTATTCATCATAAGGTTTAGATAACATACAGATTAATCATAATTACACATTTTACCGGCAAAATAAAATTCTCAAAAATCCAGCTCATATCGCTTTAATAATGAGAAATAGCAAAAACATTTTCTTGCTGATATTTTATGACCAATTTAAACATATTTTTTTCTTTGATCAAAGTCTGTGGCCTAAATTGGACATATTTTCGTCAGTCCGGCTATTTTGTTTCATTTGATGAATTGACATGGGTGAATGCACAGGTATAAATTCAAAAAAAAACTTTCAATGTTTCGCATTAAATTTTTATAAATCTATAATTCATATGCATCAATAGTTTGACGAAAGTTTTTTTTAATGTTTGGTATTAATACAGCAAAAATGTTCCCGAAATGGCAGTACGTTAGTAGAAATTGAAACGCAAGAAGATAATAATTTCATTATGAGCATTCTTAAGCCGGACCAGAGAGAAGGTAAGAGATACTAGACAAAATACCTGCAACCTGATTAAATCTATTCTCCTCAGCCAGACAGCCAAGTCTAGTTTAAGAATTATTGGTTTAGTATGATGACATAGTTTAATTTTTAAGTACAAATTAGACGTCGCCCCTTTAATGTAGCCTTAACTGTGCTGGGAAGTTTTTATATTGTTGATTTTTGTAAAATTTTGTGATTTCAAATTTTCAAAAATTCCTAGGAATGCTTTGGTATTCAAAAATGTTTTACCCCACTTCTAAATTTTGTTATGGCATAATTCTCCTGAATTTTTTCTGTTGCTGGTTTAATATTTTAGCGAGGAATAAAGAATGACGCTTGGTTTTTGATTGTTTGTTAGCTGTCGAACGTCCCTCTTGAGAATTACTTATATGGACACGCCACCACTTGCCGATGGAGAGCTGTAAAATTTGACCTATGCTTCGCATGCACTGAAAGCAACTGAGCTGTGAGGGATTATTTTTGTAGCTCTCCATCGGCAAGTGGTGGCGTCTCGACATGAGTAAAAAAATCTCAAGAGGAACCTTAAACAACAATAAATTAATCAATCCTTTCCTTTGTAGACAACACTCTATGGATCGGTGCTACAGATATGGTGACAGAGGGGAAATTCTTATGGAATTCCACAGGACAACCCTTAACATTTAGCAATTGGAGAGAAAATGAACCAAATAATTTCGATAACATTGAAGACTGTGCTTCTTTATATGCTAGTGAAAATAGGATAGGTCAATGGAATGACCGCCCTTGTTTCCGGATTACTAAATATATATGTGAAATGAAAATTACTTAAGGAGGCCGATTGGGGTTTTATTGTGTGAAAACTACAATAACGAAACTCTTCATTTTTATACCATATATAACATATTAACTTTAGTGTTCATGCAATGTTTGGGAGAAATCTACCGTCCAGGTATTTTTACGGGACCGTCTCAAAATATAGGTACATTAACTATAGGATTATATAGGAAAGTGCCCATTTTTAGCACTTTTAATCAAATTATGCAAAAATACTACAATAGACTTTTTGTTCAGACTATAATATATGATGAGTAATACTATGTTGTACATTATATGTGAAACTCACAAAATTCTACCGTCTTGTTAGCAGAGGGGGCATCTCAAAAAGCCAAAAATTTACGAATTTAACTGTTTTTTATAGCGTACTACAAAATATGACGGGAACAAAGGTATTATATGAAAAAATGATAAGGATAATGAAGAGATTCTCAACTTTCTGTGTTTAAAATTTCAAGAGCGTATGTTTATTAATTTTTATTGAATAACATTTTTATTATTCCTTTCTTTAAGAGTTTCAGTTTATCATAACGTCAAAAACACACTATAACCACGTCAACCTACCTATCAATTGCAAAATCGGTTAAAAATTTAGTTATATCAAACCTGTAGTTTCTTAATTTTCTTTGATTTTATTAATCAAGTGAAAAAAGTTGCTTTGAAACAGTAAATACGCTTTATTTTACTATGATGCGCAAAATATTGCGCAATGAAAACTACAGTCGGCCCACTTAAGGTCTTTTCTCATCTGCGTGGAAAAGATATATCTTACGATGTACGTGGACTTAGCATTGACTAAGAAATAATTCAAAAGCACCAATTACATATATTTTTACAATTTATCAATCTGATGATGATGTAAATGTCTGTGCCACTTACACTCTAATTTTATCTAGTATACGCGTTTTACTCTTTTTATCCACACACACACACACACACACACACACCCTCACACACACACACACACACACACACACACACACACACACACACACACACACACACACAGAGAGAGAGAGAGACTATCTTTCCAATGTATCCTTGTTTAAAAGAAATCTGTATGGAGACATTTTCCTAGAAGATTGTGTAAAATTTTGTTACCAAATACCTTCTTGTCCAAGAACCAAGGACGGACCTGTAATTAAAAGTTATATAAATTACATATGAAAAAAAGTATCTTTTATTTTACACATAAGACATTTGCATCATAGCCATTAACAATCAAAATACATATGTACAGACATAATTATCTATTATTTCTCGTCCATTAATGTATCTCCTCGATAAACCGGAGAGATAAAAAATATTCCGCATAAAGTGTAACTTTGTGATATTGTGAAAAGAAACATCGAAATTTATAATTAAAATGCGTGTTTATGTTAGCTTTTTTCAATCGTAAAAACATCAGTTTACAAATAATATTATTTTATTGTAATACTCTTGTCTGAAAATATGATAAATCATGATCCATGAATGGTTGACAGTGTGGTTACCTGACAAATGCAACTGCATTTGTATACCTAATTTTGAAAACAAACGATGAACAATCGTTTTTATTTATATTGTACCTATTGTACCTTTTTATTGAACTGATATTTCACCTCCATACGGCATAGTAATATCCTGTTTAATTTTACAACGCTTAAAAATGACAAAAAAATAAATTAGAAAAGAAAGCTCGATTCATTCAATTTTATATCTAAGGTAGAATAAACATGATATGTTTCACATCCTGTCGTTCATTATAAATTTGTTTTCAAAACATAGAGTTTTAATTTTTAATTGATATTTCTTAAAAGGTAATAAAATATCAAATATATTTTAAAGTTAATATATTGCCATATTTTATTTATATAGTGCTTTAAAATCTAGAGAAATGTGGTCATCATTACCGAAACCCAAACGAATTAAAACAGCTTACGGATCTGTACTCTATAATATTTTATGTACAGCCAAAATATGTTCTCCCCTTTCTTTCTTCATAATTCCATACATTTTCATTTGTTATTGTTTTGTCTATGATAATCTATAAAAGTTAGGTGAGTTGATTTCGTGATAATTTTACCGGAATGTTAATTTCGTCAAGTGAAAATACAGTGGCCTTCCCTGCATGTCAATCTCGTGCGGCTGTATTTGTGTCTGACGTCAGTGGGCGGGGACTATTGAAATTTACATGAGGGGGCTGATTTATGTACATGTACAAAATGTTCAAGGTAATTAGGAACCCACAAATTCTTCATACTCTAGCGATATACGTTATCATACTAAAGCTTTAAGGAACTATTAATTATAAACATCAACAAGTAAAATAAATCAAGATGATTATGATTAAAAATGGTACCTACAAGTCCATCCATACAATAGATCCCCTGACAACATGATTGATTAATTAAAATTGATTGGGAACGCAAACAGACCATAGGGTCAATTAGACATAGTGTACTTCAATTATCCCCAGCAATGAGATACCAATATTTAGCACTGGACAATAGTATTGAATTTACAAATCACTGATCAAATGTTCAAAATTAATTAAAGAGTAAAAATATGTCTTGGATTACATTTTTATGTATGAGTGAGTATCTCTCAAATGTTGACCTATAATAAAAATGCTCATTACCTGTTACATATAACTTTAAAAAACACATTGTCTCTAGTCTTATTTTTAGTTAAAAGAAATGTTTAAATTAATTAAAGCATCACATAAATTAAGCATATGTATATGGACTTAAATTTCAGCATATGTCAGAAACTTTATACTGGATCATATACAGTGTAATACAGTATTCCATAAATTGTATTTAAGTGCATAAATTTTACATTGTAGTACTTTTCCGACTAATGGGAGGTAATGGCAGGGAATTTCAACATTTTACTTTACACCGAGCAACTCGTGGCGACTACAACGAACTTGTTTCTTTTGCGATTGAGACCAAGAAAGTAGTCTCTGTGATAAAATGCTCTGCTTCCTGCTTAACAAATAAATATTGTGCTTCGTTAGTTTTCGATTCGGATTCCAATCAATGTTATTTGCTGTCACGAGGAATCTCCCTGAATGATCCATCAAAATCTTATCTTTCAACAAACTTAATAGCTTATACACAGGGTAAGTACCTATTTCTTGATAATGATGCCTATAGAACATCTATTGAAAGTTTTTAAAGTTGTACATAAGCAAGTTCATACCGTTTTTCCTTTTACTAAAAATTTAACTCGGTGGAGTAAAATTAGATCAAAGAGGAAATTTTTTTTTTACTAATTGATTAGGGCATACTATTTAAAAAATCGCAAAATTTGTTTCTGAATGATGTATTTAAATAGAAAAATTGACGGTTTAATTTGATTGAATGAGTCATTTATTTCTTATCAATAAATGAATAAAACTAGCCTTCATTTAGTTTTGGATAATAAATGACGTGCATTGGAACATAAGATATTGATCAAAGGCATTGACCCTTCACACTAGCCAAAAATAATTATAGCAAGAACAAACCACTTCTACTTTCAGATATTCCTAAGTGCTCTGTGGGATATGAAGAATCGCCCTTTGTTCCGGATACCTGTTTCAAGGCACACCACGACCAAAAAAACAAGAAAGATGCAGAGGAAGAATGTAAAAAGGATAATGGATTCCTTGTACAGATTGATTCAGTAGCGAAACATTATGCAGTGATACAATTTATGCAAAGCATTACCGGAAGTGCAGGTAAGTCCTACGCCATTTTCTTTTACATTACTATGAAATAGGATGATATACAAAGAGATAAAAATTGATTGATATTTGTTTTTTACATCCCTGCATACGAATCTAAATCAAAATTGTTTATTATTAAGTCTATTCATGCAAACCATGCACACAGAATCAGCAACTGTACAGGAATCTAGCAATGATAACAAAGAAAAATTTTCAGGACTCCTTTTCTTTATTGACGGAAGTGACGAAATTGCTGAAGACGACTGGCGTCTCAGTGACGGAAGGCCTTTATACATACAATGGCATATCGGTGAACCTGCTCTTTGCTGCAAACACTTCGAAGATTGCATGATATTACTTGGGAATGGCTATAACAACGATGTTGACTGCACGTCAAAGTCAGGATTCCTGTGTGAACAACGTTTTCAAATTATCTAGGCTCTCTCTAATAACATTCTGCTTCTTCCGTACATGTATATTACCACCGTCTGAAAAATCATAAATACCATAGGATGGTCGTCAGAACGTTTGTTACACTTGGAGATCTATATACATTTAATCTTTCATCTCCATACCACTGAATGAAATTTAATCAGACTTATACAGAAACTTTATTATTTTACCATTTTCAGTAATTTTGTGATAAGGAAGTTAAATATGGATAGTCATAGCAAAATATTGAAGTGACTATTTGCTACTAAATATTGGGGTACCCATTTGTTATCCACAACTACCCCTATGCCACTGAAAAACATTAAATGAGGCCTTCATAGAATCGTTATAACAAAGTTCCATTGTATATAGGTCTCACTTTGTTTTTTTTTTTTTTTTTTTTTTTTTTTTTTTGGGGGGGGGGGTCCATTTTGCAGCTCCAGTTTTATGTTCTGAGAAGATTAAAAATGGAGGTTTCTTGTATCAAATGCACTTTGCCAGTATACTCTTATAGAAGCATAGGGGGTACATATTCTTTCTTTCCTGTTTATTTGGACTTCACTGAGTCTTAAACAGTATGCTTTGGAATTAAAATGCACTTTTGATAATATTAATATGTGTAACACAATCAAAGGTTATGTAACCTTTTTTCAAATGTAATAAGTATAATACATGATTATTGCATATAAGTTGTATCTTGGTTGTGACATTTTTGCAAATGCGCATCTTGTTAGGGTACTTTAATCAGAGATGATAAATGTAGGGCATCAGTGGCTTATGTAGGACACTCTTTTGTTAATTTACAAATATCAATTTATATAATTCCTGCTGTATCTATTAATAAGAAATTCAAACAAATTGTATTTCAATAGCCAATGAAGAGTATAATCATAATAAAGCTTTTATGTAGTGCTGAATTATTTTCAATTAGCTGAGTCAATATTTTATATCAGAATAGAAAATATTTAGATTATCTTGATAGAACCAATTTAAAAAAAGTAAAGGGAAATTAATAACACCGATATTTAAGCTAATGAATAATTTTTCTAACGGTCAATAAGCCATTTTGACATTACAAATAACCGATACATTTACATCATTCATAGAATAAAATGTTAGATAGACGACTTTTTTTCCAGTCGAAAATCTGTGGGACTAATTGGATGTTAGGGTCTGAGGACTGAAGAGGTCCATGTAGAGGAGATTCAATATTTTGAGAGACGCACAAATTATATTTGCAAGTTTTTATTTTATTTTTGGGGGAACAATAATATGAATTTTAATACTTTGTGCATTTCAAGTCAAAATCAATAGATATTTTGGTAAATTGATGATGAAAGATGGTTTAAATTTTGAACTTCTCTTACCTATGCAGCATTATGTCTTCATAACCTGCATATGGAGTTTGTATCTCTCAGTTGATTTGATACGCAAGAGCATGCTTTATGTACGTACAATTTCTTAAACGAGGTAAATTATTGTCAAACAAGGTAATGAAACAAGAATATATCTTGTTTTGTTTAAAGTAATCATTTCGTAAGTTCTACGGTCAAAACCATGGCCTTGTCAGCAAATGCAATTTTTCACTGAGTTAATGCTGACTGATGAATTCACATTAATTATTAGTCCATTATGTATGCATTTAATTGACGACGGACGTTTTTGCAATTTTTCTATCATGATGAGGAGTACACGGCGGGTGTGACCGGTCGGCAGGGGATGCTCACTCCCCCATTGCACCTGATCCCACCTCTGATGATCTGTGTTTGCTCTGCTTCTCTTTTGTATTGTTTATTGGACTTTTGAGCTTGAATATTGTTCGTTGTCCCTATATATTTCATTGTGAAACAATAAATGCTGAAAAAAAACTTAGCATTTAACACATACATGTAGCATTTAAACACTTCAAAAGTTCACCTATGATTCTTTTCCCTATTAGTATATTTCGTACGTTTTGGTAAAATGTACTATGTAAAACGCATAACTCTTGTCGGAAATAGTCTTTAATCGAAACAATTCCGGGGAAAACGTTGATCTTGCATAATTAATTTTTATGTACATGTATACGTGAACATAATAATTCATAATTATTTTAAGTTTTTTAATTAGTTTTATTTACATAATGAATAAAAATCATTGGAAAAGTGGGACTTTTACGAGAAGCGCTGCCTTTTACGGTTGACGAATTATTTTCACACTAGGACAGTTTACGGAAGCTCTTTAATATCATAATTAAGCTCAACATTTAATTCAACAGATATAATGGGCTATTTCAAAGCACAGATAAGCTGTCCTTGAAGAAAACGAAAGCCATCCTGCCCTCAAATCCGGGCATTCACATACAAGTGCCCTTAACACCATTACCTTTACCACTAGAAAGGTTTTTTTTTTCATTATCAATTCTATACCTCCTTAGATGTGAATATTTAAATGTCCAAATCAACAGTCGACTGTAAAAGTCAGTGCTTCTCGTAAAAGTCCATTAACAAGTACGTTACCTGTGACCATTAAAACAAAAATCTAAGAGATTTGACCCTTTGACCTTGACCTTGAAGTTAAACCTTTTTTTTTAATTTTTCACCATTTATTATAACTATTGAAATAGAAATGATATGGATTTCATTTTAGACATATTTATTACCTACGACATTTATAAATACAGTACATGTATAAAATGTTTTCTTACCAAGTAATCTTGACCATGAAGTATGGCCTACTTTAAAAAAAAATGTTATTTTTTTTCTTTTAACTTTTAATTTAGAAAAAGGAGGGATGTAATACTTGACATGCGCACATATGTAACCTTAAAAGATGTTTCCGAATAGTGTATGGTCATTGACCCTTGACTTGACCTTCATGTGTGATCAGTTTTAGCAAAAAAAAATCTTTTAATGACAAATGTTAAGTGTTCATATTTGACACAATATGCCATAAATAATGTCATATCACCAACTAAGACACCAAAAGCGGGGGGCCACAATTGTCTCTTGGTTTTTTTTTTTTTTTTTTTTTTTGTTAGTTTGTTTTCTGTTTAAGTCTCTATCGAGCTGTTTCAATAATATGGATCTAAACCATCACTTGCCGGTAGAGAGCTGCAAATTTTGACCTTCATTCGGCACTCAGAGACATTGTGTAGCGAGGGATCTTCTTTGCCAGAATCTATTGCGACTTGGAACCTGGGTTAAAAGGTTTCTTCCAAAGGGTAGGTCTCCACGCCCCACACTCTTTAACCTAAGAGGTTGGATCAGGTGCCATGAAAGAGTAAGCATCTGTGCCGACCAGTCAAACTCGCTTCTCTTTGTCATGATCGAGAAAATCCCTGGTAAAATCTGTAGACAATTCAGTGTGTAGATAATGGCTTAAAGATTAGTAAGTAAAGTATAATTCTGATTTAACTTATTAATGGATTATATGTGCATATCATTGTATCGACCATTGGACTTGCGAAATGATTACTTTAAAACGAGACTGCTGATATTCTTATTTCTTCAACTTGTTTATCAATATTTTACGTAATTTTAGAAATTCTCCACGCATATGGGCATGCCCTTGCAAATGAACCGTATTTGGAAAACCACAAGGACAAAAAACATAAGATAAGTTTTTGTATTACAGTCTAAAATTGTTTTTAACATTTCAATTGGGTGTCTAATTGACAGACCTTTGTAATAAATGTATAAAAAAGAAATTATATTCAGATTTAAACACAACAGAAGTGACCGAAACGACCCAAAGCACAGCGTATAGTGCAGTCATCCTACAGCTGTATATATATAGGGATACACAGGAAAATCTTGAAAAATCTTTCCATGTTTAGATTAAAATTTTGTTCAGGAATATATATCAGAACCTTTTTAATTCTTATTCTATGGAGAGCAATGATTAAGCACTGATTCCACAGGTAGTTTAGATACAATGAACAAGTGCACATAAGCAATACTTAATGGGCCCTTTTTATGTACCGTTTTACTTTAAAATATATTACCAAATCGTTTTCTTTGGATAATAGTTTAGATACTAGTGGATGTTTCTAATTAAAAAGCACGTTAATCATCACCTAAATCAGCATGGATTTGAAACCATTGAATATTTTTAAATGCCCATGGATACCCTAAATCCGGAAAAATCGTACCAAACCTTTTTTTTTGAGTTTTGTGGATCAAAGTCGGGCGCGATTGCGGAATGTTACTTCTTGAGCCAAATCTGTTTTTAAAATTGATTGAAGTTGTGTAGTTGACTGTAGTCATTATGATCAATCTAAGAAATTGGCACTGAGTCTCTTGCATTTGAAAAAAAAAATACAGTAATAGATTCATTGAATTTTGAGATAAAAAAGGAGTGTTTAGTGGCTTTTATGCAATACCTGTTTCATTGTCTTGCATGAATCTTAAAAATGTTTGACACTTTTAAGAATGGCACTAAACTCTCTTTACCCTCCTGTGTTCTTAAAAACAAATACATACAGATATCTCTCAGCGGCACGACTGACTTAATGATGCAAAACTGACTTGCCTATGTTTTACAGTGAGCTCCTTTGAGGAATGTTTACCTGGGTAGAACTCGCGTGACTATCAGTATTTCAAATAATTTATTCCACACGTAGGTTACCGTTCACGGCAGCCAAGTGGAAGAGCGTTCGCTTCGTGATCGGGAGGCCCGGGTTAGATTCTCGTTCGCGGCGCCGCGTCAAACCTAAGACGTAAAAATAGGTAGTTACTGTTCCTTCGCCAAGCGCTTGGCATTAAAAGTGAAAGTCACGGGTCTTTCGGATATGACCTTAAAAACGGAGGTCCCGTGTCACGGTAATAGCTGGCACGATAAAGAAACCTCACTGCTCAATGGCCCTGAGTGCCGAGTATAGGTCTAAATTTGAAGCCCTTCACCGGCATACGGTGACGTCTCCATATGAGTGAAAAAATTCTCGAGAGGTACGTTAAACAATATACAATCAATCAATCCACACGTGGGTTCAACATGATGGTTCATACAGCTAAATAGCTCTCACTTGCTATAGGAAAAACATTCTACTTTTTATACTTTTTAATATTTTAAGTACCAGCCTAATCGTATACAAATTTCCTTCTGTCACATAAGTTTTACAAATGTATTTTTCGTCTTTTTCATTCGCACAAGTTTCTTCTTAAAAACAAATACATACAAATATCTCTCACCGGCACGACTTTGACTTAATGATGCAAAACTGACTTGTCTATGTTTTACAGTGAGCTCCTTTGAGGAATGTTTACCTGGGTAGAACTCGCGTGACTATCAGTATTTTAAATAATTTATTCCACACGTGGGTTACCATTCACGGTAGCCTAGTGGTAGAGCGTTCGCTTCGTGATCGGGAGGCCCGGGTTCGATTCTCGTTCGCGGCGCCGCGTCAAACCTAAGATGTAAATATAGGTAGTGACTGTTCCTTCGCCTAGCGCTCGGCATCTTCATTTGAAGCATATTTTTAAAAAGAATATTATACATGGGACGAAGAAAAACACTTACATTTGGACTCAAGACAATATTAAGGTATATCGACTATGTAGTATCAATTATTAATTGATAATACCATCCATGTGTTGAATCGATGTACTCCAGAAAACTTTGGGAAAAAAGCACAGGGTCTGAAATGTTGGTTTCGTATTTGAATATTTATTACAAGAAAACGTTAATTACATGTATTATCTAACAACATTTTTTGATAATTGACTGACTAACATTTCAATGGTTAATTTACCTTCCTTATGTAGCGATATAAATTTGGAGTTTACATCTATCAATTGATTCAATTTGCAAGAGCATGGTCTACATGCTAATAATTTCTTTTTAAAGGCAATCTACTGACAAAAAAGTGTGACAAAGGGAATTTAAAAGTCTCATTCAAAGTCATCATTTCGCATGTTCTATATGATCGATACAATGACCAGGGTATGCATACAATATTTAATGAAGCCATATCCTGTTTTTTCTCTTTTCATGTTTATTGTTAGAGCACGAAAATAATCTCATGTTTTTATCAAATTTATCAGTAATATGATGTTTTAAATTTACTTTCTCTACTTTTGTTTATTTAAAACTTTGACATTGAAATAATAAGATAAAACGTATTGTTTCGATGAAGATATATTTAAAAAACTTACTATAACAGCTAAAAGAAGGATCATTTCCTAACTTTTAATTCTTATTCTTTCGCGATTTTTAGAAAGATCTGAAAAAGTTTCAAAACACACGTATACATGTCTTATCACGAATAATGCTTAATATAATATACCAAACTAATTTAAAGAACACGCGACAATTCAATCCTTTTCAACATGACATCCCGCTTTATCCAGTTCTTTTAATTTGATTTAATTACATAATTACAATGCAAGAAAAAGTGTTATATATATAAGAAGGAAATTTAAATAATTAATGGAATTTTCATCAGCAAAAAAATTTTTTTTTTATTATAGATTCTTAAATATTAAATAGATTTCATATATCAGGAGTATATATATTTTTGAATTGTCTACAAAACTTAATTTTTATGCATTTCCTCTGTTAGGAAAACCACAGGTACTTGTGAACGGTACCCCCCCTCCCCCATCGATATTCAACCCTAGGGCTTATTGGACAATTTTTTCACAAGTTATATTTATTAAACTTATTCATCATGTATACAATAACAAGAAATTGTAAAATCCCCCTAAATACCCACTATACATTATAAGAGAAGGATATGCCACTCCACTCTGTTTACGTTGTACCCCCACTGGTATTAAATGCATTTATTTTGTTTTAACTTTAAATGTCGATTCACACTGTCTCTACATATACAGTGACGTCGCGCATAGTATTGGGGTTTGAAATTGCGTAACTTGTAACACTGTAAACGACGGGTGTTGGTATTTTTTGGTCATTTTATCGTTTTGGCTACATGTATTTTTCTGGCAATGTGTACCAAGCTTCTATAACTTCCTGCGATGATGTCACTCAACATTCATTAATAAATTTCTAATTTAAGGACTGTTCCGACTGTTTGTAGAATAGGAAGCGTTCCGTAACATGCCGTGATTTTGACAAGTTTTTACTATATAAACAGGTTCTTTTGTAAAACTAAATTGATAAATGAAATGTGCAAATCAAGAAGTTGTCAAATATTTCTTTAAAAAATTTTAAGCAAGCAGCAGGAGAGATTAATAAAGCGATTTTGATGTCTAGTCGATTTTGTTACTTCGACACAAATATGCGTAATTATGGAATTTAACCGTGCGTATAACACCAATGTGAGCTGTATTTTCTATTTGCTGGGAAAACTTTTAACAGATAAAATATCATTTCTAAAATGTGCAAATTAATAAAATTTTGTATTTAAAGAACCATTAAAAAGTAAGACATTTTTACGATAACAGGAGCAAAAATTGAATGTTCTAGTCTGATTTGTTACGCCTTGAATTTTTGACGTTTTTACGCTTAAACGACATATGCAATAACGTTAGAAAAGTATATTTTGACGTTACAAAATCAGCCCCAATTCTGTGCGCGACGTCAATGTATTTCTATCTTAGTCCATGCTATCGGACTGACTCTGCCTCACGTAATAATCCCACATTTTCTCCGTAAACAGCATTCTTTCTTGTAAAGTGGGGTAATAAATAGTGTTTTTTTTTTGTTTTGTTTTGTTTTGTTTTTTTGGTTGAGCGATTATTCTGGGGGTTTTACGCCAGCGAGTTTTTCGTATTGTAAGGCTACACATTACAGAGAAATAAGCCCTGGGATTCAATATCAAGGGGGGGGGGGTCTTGTCCACACGTACCTGTGTTTTTCTAAAAATTAAGACAAGAAACATATATTGACGCGAGCGTCAAAAATCGGCCGCAAAAAAATTAATGTTCCTTTTATGAAGCAACTAAAGACTATAAAGATCTGTTTTTAAAATATCTTATATTTCTCTTTTAACATATATCCTCGTGATATTAAAAGCTTGTGCTCGACATTGCATGATTTTCTTAATTATATAATGCATGTTCAGTATTAACCCCTGGTACTCTGCGTTAACAACTTTTGAACCGTGGGCCTGTATGGCATTTACATTAAAAGTTTAAATCTAAAATTTAATGTAATCTACAACTAGATATGCGGTGTAATTTAATTTAATAAAAATGCAACAAATATGTTGGTATCCTTGCTCTCTCTTAGGAAAAAACTAAACTCCCTCTAGATCCGCCACTACATTTCTTCTCTTTGAGTTGTAGCGGGAAAATTCTTGGCACATTGTAAAACGTGCATTATCCTCGTCTGCTAAGGGCCAAATCTTGTAATATTCTGTAGCCTGCTAATTCTTTTAATGAATTAACATTTAACCATATTTTTCAAAATGTTTATATATATACACATGTACACGTCATTTTAAAATAAATACGTACAACAAATCCCGTTTGAATAGAGAAAGTATAATTGTGTAATATACATAACGCGGTCTTTGCTTTAGACTACGCCCAACACACACCTCAAACATGTCTAAATTTCTAAATCAGTATTGGATGAAATATTTACTACATTCTTCTTAAGAATTTTTAATTTTATGTTTATTGTGCGTTCTTCTTTAACCTTTAGACCGTCTTTTTAATAGATTATTATATTAATGTTAAATTATTTTTATTTAAATTGTTTGAACTCCGCAGAAACGCACAGCGACTTCAAACTTTCATATCACATAACCGACCACCTCCTGGCCGGCCGGTCATTAGTCGTCAATACAAAAATATAATTATATACTCCTGATATATGTAATCTATTTAATATTTAAGAATCCATAATATAAATTGATATTATTTTTTGCGGATCAAAAATCCATTAATTATTTATATTTCCTTCCAATATATATAACACTTTTTCTTGCATTGTAATTTAATGAAATGACCCATTTGATATAATTATATTGAATTATTTCTTGATAGTAAAAACATAATAAAGGGAAATAATCAGATGTTGAACCCGCTTTTGATTGGTTCGTTTGGATCTTGAATCTCGAAACTCGAATTTTGAATCTCGAATTTGGAATTTTGAATCTCGAATTTTGAATCTCGTATTTGGAAACTCGAATCTCGAATGAGCCTTCTGGGCTTTCGTACATTCGAGATTCAAGTTTCGAAATACGAGATTCAAAATTCGAGATTCGAAATTCGAGTTTCGAGATTCAAGATCCAGATTAACCAATCAAAAGCTCATTCGAGATTCGAAGTTCGAAATACGAGATTCGAAATTCGAGTTTCGAGATTCAAAATCCAGATTAACCAATCAAATGCGGGTTCAACATTTGATTACTCCCCTTTATTATGTTTTATCTATCAATAAATCGTTTAATATATTTATAACAAATGAGTCATTTGATTAAATTACAATGCAAGAAAGAGTGTTATATATATAAAAAGAAGGAAAGTTAAATAACCATTGGATTTTTTATCAACAAGATATACATCAATTTATATTATGACTTCTTAAATATTAAATAGAATACATATATCAGGAATATATATATTTTTGCATTGTCTACTTTATATAAAAGGTTGTTGATATAATAATAAATTTATAAATAATATACAATGCAAATATATATATATTTCTGATATATGTATTCTATTTAATATTCAAGAAGTCATAATATAAATTGAAGTATACCTTGCTGATAAAAAATCCAATGATTATTTAACTTTCCTTCTAATATATATAACACTCTTTCTTGCATTGTTATTTAATCAAATGACTCATTTGTTATAAATATATTAAACGATTTATTGATAGATAAAACATAATAAAGGGGAGTAATCAAATGTTGAACCCGCATTTGATTGGTTAATCTGGATTTTGAATCTCGAAACTCGAATTTCGAATCTCGTATTTCGAACCTCGAATCTCGAATGAGCCTTTTGATTGGTTAATCTGGATCTTGAATCTCGAAACTCGAATTTCGAATCTCGAATTCTGAATCTCGTATTTCGAAACTTGAATCTCGAATGAGCCTTCTGGGCTTTCGTAAAAAACCCTTTAATTCAAGTGCACATTTTTCATCCAAAAACCCCAAATTATATCTGACTATCTTTCAATTATCCAATTCTCATTTATTTAACTTCTAACAGGTTTGATTTATAGACGAAGCAATTGATGCGATTTGTAAACATAATATGTACTTCCCTTTACCAGGAATGACACCTATGACGTCAGAGCAATGGTGCGCAACATCGGCGATCACTATATGCATATCGAGAAATTCAATTTTTGAATCACTGAAACACCCAAAATATTAATTTTCTAGCCAAAAATAATTGATGAATGATTATAATGGCACATAAACTTTGTTATAAAAAAAATTAAGACATGATAAAAACCCTTTAACTTGCTTTTAATATTCAGTTTGTCCCTCAACTTCGAAAAAGGAAATATCAGACATATTACACATGTAATAACCCTAAAGAATTGGTCATTTGCTAAAATACTTTGCTAAAAATATTCTGATTGTACACATAATTTACTCTGATATTCAAGCAGTGCCCGTCTTTCCGATTGACAATAACTATTTGGTTTTTGGCGACCACGTCTTCCAAAAGCACTAGAATTCTTAGATATGCAGTTTTGTTGATTGCCTTTTAATTCAATGACATAAAGAAAATTTGAAATGAACACAACCATTAAGGGATCACCTTCTTTTCAACAATGCAGGATAAAACATATACATAGGTAAAAAGTACAAGTGTGGTCCCCCTGAGACTAACCAGAAATTTACCTGCATTGAAAATATCGATGTGCAATGTAAAATAAAAAATTCCATGTATTCGTACTTTTTAACTTCGTAGTAAAGCTTTTGATTTGCTATATTTAAAAAAATAAATTTGCCTGAAAATATTTTTGACACATAAGATAACTAGTGCTAATTGTAACGGGAACCGTTACAGATGTTCCCCAAACGCTCCCCAACTCCCTTTCGGTGCCATATTCCCTGTAAGCTTCATTAAATAAGACAAACTCTGTGCATTTTTTACTTTAACAACGTTTTTCCAGAAGGATACCAATGATATTCAATTTTTAGCATTGCACCCAAGCGCATGTGAATGCATGTGCGTTATGACCATATCATCTTGTCTTTCAAGAGTATTTTTAAATATACTCGTTTCAAATGCACGCACGTGTGTGCTCGTGCATGATGATCACACCTTCTTGTAGGAGTCCCTTACATCTATCTATGTTCTAAATCCCATCCTGTTTGGTTGAAAAACAAGGGAGTTATAGCCATTTAAAGTTTCAGCCAATCAGATTGCAGCACACGTGCATGCGCATAATTTCATGATTTTTTGTATATTATTTTGTAGTATATCCTAATGTATGACTATATTTTAAATTTCAAAGAATTTCGTCAAAAAACAAAGGAGATATAGCCATTTAAAGTTTCAGCCAATCAAATTGCAGCACACGTGCATGCGCGTGATTTCATGAATTTTTTTTGTATATCATTTTGTAGGATATCCCAATGCATGACTATATTTTAAATTTCAAAGAATTTCGTCAAAAAACAAAGGAGATATAGCAATTTAAAGTTTCAGCCAATCAAATTGCAGCACACGTGCATGCGCGTGATTTCATGTTTTTTTTTGTATATCATTTTGTAGGATATCCCAATGCATGACTATATTTTAAATTTCAAAGAATTTCGTCAAAAAACAAAGGAGATATAGCCATTTAAAGTTTCAGCCAATCAGCTTGCAGCACACGCACATGCGCATGCTTTCATGAAAATTCTTATATATCATGCGGTAGATCATTATAATGTAGGACTAAGTTCAAAATTTCAAAGGATTATGACAAGAAACAAGAAAGTTATTGATACTTTAGTTTCAGCCAATCAGAGCAAAGCGCACGTGCATGCGCGTGAAATCTTGCTATTTTGACCATGCTATCTTGTCTATACTACTAATGTATCCTTACATTATGAGATTCAAAAAATTTCATCAAAAAATAGAAAAATTACGGCAATATCCATTATATTGGTAATTTCACCTAATGCACGTGCGCGCTCTTGCAAGCACGTGCGCGCAAAATGACCTTTGTTTGGCAACTCTACATAACATGCCTACTAACGCTAAAAAGGTTTCACCTAAGTCGGATGTGTAGTTTACAAGATCACTCGTGGACAAAATTTTCCCAGGAAGAAGAAAAATAATAATAATAATAATAATAATAATAAGAAACAGAGTAAAAACAATATGTTCCCCAACTTCGTTTGGGGAACATAATAAAAACTTGAATGTAAAAATTTATATGTTGGATAGTTTTCTGATAATTGATAGATTTTCAAAACCTAAGGCTACATATACATGGAAATAACTTCCCATTTGAAAAACTACTAAAATGATCATAAAAGTAAATCAAAGTATTGAAAGCACTCATGGGAGTTGAACATGTTGTAAAATAAATCTTTGATCGGGAGGTTAAGTGAGTAAACAGCATTATTATTTCAAATAAGGACAACTGTTTCAGATTTTTTGTGTCGCAACAATTTTGAGAAAGAATTCAGAGACATTGAATATAAAAAAAATGCAAGGGCCATAATGTTTGCTTGCCTACATTAGTCCTTTTTTTATACCCCCTGCTTGAAAAGCGGGAGGGTATTTATTAATTGGGATGTTCGTCAATCTGTTTGTTACGCTTTAGGTATACCCATCTCTTATCTGCAACTCCTCTTACACCGCTGAATGAAATTTTCAAAGAATCTTTATTACATATTACCGTTGTGCACCTTCTATTACTTTTTCATCCTACACATTTTGGGTTTTCCTTTACAAAACATGGAAACTGCCATTATATTCATATTAGAGGCGGTTGATCATTTATATAATTCACTGCTCACAGTACCTCTAATTCATCTTCAAATTTGTAATATATTTTTTCTTGACACCTTTACCCTTGTGTTATGAAAATAAATTTCAGTTTCACAGGAATAATATCAATGTAGATAAAATGTGGATTTTCACACAACATCCTTTTAAAAGCTAACAAGTTTGTTATATAAAACTTCTCTGTGAATATATAAATGGATTTCAATTACACGAACATAATACATGGAGTACGTCAGAACTTCATTTTTTTTTAATATTACGAAGAAATAAGCGATACAAAGTTAGAACAAATATTTAATTAATGACCAAACATAAAGACATTGGGATATGTGAGAGTTTGTGTGCGTACAAATTATCTGGTATTTGAATGAGGTTTCCAATTCATCAGAATAAAATATCCTTGATTTTGTTGTTTTTAATCACGATTCTACGAAAACATCGGTGTTCGCTTTTGGTTTTAACATTTATACAGAGTACTAGATTTACAGCTTTTTGGCAGGTGATACTGCTGATTTAGTAATAAATACGCATGTATCCTAAAGTTTTTATGCATTAATTCATTCATTTAAACCAAGAAAATGTTCATGAAAAGTGATAAAAAAAGAAATTGCTAAAAATCCGAAATCCGGGACCGTCGGTAGTCGGACGTCGGGAAGACCAAATTTACCGCTTGCCGTCAGTAATCCCACTGTGGGACGTATAGACCGGCCATCGGGTGACACCGTATAAACCTAGGTCCCGTGTCCAAGTAGGTGCTGGCAAAAAGATCCCTCCCTGCTCATTTGCCCTAACTGCCTAGTTTAGGTCAAAATTTGCAACTCTCAACATGCAAGTGGTGGCGTTTCCATGTGGTTGAAATTTCTCGAGAGGGACATTAAACAATAACAAAAAAACCCACACAAATTACTTGTATAGAGAATTATGGTAAACTGTCTGCAAAATCAAATATTTTCGAGGGTTCAAATTTTCGTGGTTAAAGAAAAAAATTAGAGTCCATGTGGATTTAATTTCGTGGATGGAGAATTGTTTAGTCGTAATATCTGTGAAAAATTACATTTCGTGGTGGACAAAAAACCTTAGATATGTTTAACTTCTTTTCAAGAACCACTGGGCTAGTTTTACCAAACTTTGTACAAAGCGTCCTTGGGTAAAGGGGAGTTTAAACTACCAAAATGAAAGAACAAGGTCCTTCAGAAGGGAGATAACTACGAACAGACAAAAAATAGGGAGGGATCAATAAAAATAATTCTCTAGAACCAATGGGCCAGCAAAGCTGAAAGTTATATGGAAGCATCCTAGGATAATGTATATATGTTAAATTGTTAAATCATGGTCCCCGAGGATAGGGCGAAGGCACAATAGGAAATAGAAGTTTAACATTGAAATATATAGGAAAAATCTTTGAAAATCTTCTTCACAAAAACCACTGAGTTAGATTAAGATGACACTTTTGTGAAAGCATTCTAAGGTTATGTAGAGTTCAAACTGTTCACATCATGACCCGCGGGGTAGAGCGGGGTCACAATCGGTATTGCAAGGGGAAATTTGTTAAAGAACAGGATGGTCAAAACTACTCAGGTGAGGTACGTGTACAATGTATATGGCCCATGGGCCTGCTGCTTTTATAATCTAGAGCTGATTTACAACACTTTTCATGATGTTGTAGAGCAATACATCTAGAGCTGATTTACAACACTTTTTATGATGTTGTAGAGCAATACATCTGAAAAAATATGCGTCACAACATTTAATTATATTTTGGTGAGAAAGGATTTTTTTTTTAATTATTAACTTTTTGAAATAAAAATGCATGAATGCTTAAATAAAAGAACATGAAACGAAACGAAATTATTAACTTGTTCAGTTGCAAAATTTTTTTCTTGATGTATTCAAGGTCGTTTTCAGAAGTCGATAAAGGTTTTCTATGCGTGGGTTTTGAATTAAAAAAAAGTACATAAGTGATGAAAAGAGCGTTAAACTATACCCTGTTATAAAATTCGATGATTTAAAATACTAAGATATTTTATAACATTTGGTTGCATGTACCTAATGTGGATTTGCCTGTTTTCACACAATGGAGTTAGCCAGAACATACATAACAACGAAGATTGCACAGCAGTTCAACAAGAAATAAATTCTTTAAGAAATACGTTTAAAAACCTACGTACATCAGTAAATAAAATCATTGAGGCGTTAGACAAAAGACTGATTGCACTTGAATCCAGAGGTATGACTATGAAACATCAAATTTAAATGTAATGATAATAACATGGAGATTACATAATTTAATACTGAGAAGTAACTTGATTGAAAATATCTGTTGTTCAATATTCAAAATTTACCTTTTTTTATACAGAAGAAACTCTTTAGTCATATGTAATTCAAAAAAAAGCTAGATAAAACGCTTTCTTGCTGATACTTTATGACCAATTTAATTTTTTTTTCTTTGATCAAAGTCTGTGGACCAAATTGGACATTTTTTCGTCAGTCCTGCTATTTTGTTCCATTTGATGAATTGTCATGGGTGAATGCACAGGTATTAATCTATACAATGCTTCAATGTTACGCATGAAGTTCTTAAAAATATATAAATCATATGCATCAATAGTTTGACGAAAGTTTTTTATGTTTGGTATTAATACAGCAAAAATGTTCCCGAAATGGCAGTGCGTTGGTGGAAATTGAAACGCAAGAAGAGAACAATTTCATTATGAGCATTCTTAAGCCGGACCAGAGAGAAGGTAAGAGATACAAGACAAAATTCCTGCATCCTGATTAAATCAGTTCTCTTAAGTCAGACAACCAAGTCTAGTTTTAGAATTATCAGTTTAATATGATGTCATAGTTAAATATTTCCGTACAAATTAGGCTCCTCCCACTTAATGTAGCCTTAAGCTTAACTGTGCTGCATGGGAAGTTTTATATTGTTGATTTTTGTAAAATTTTGTGATTTCAAATTTTCAAAAAGTTCCTAGGAATGTTTGGGCATTCAAATATGATTAACTCCACTTCTCAAATATGTTTTGGCGTAATTCTCCTGAAGTTTCTCTATCGCTGGTCTTAATATTTTAGCGAGGAGTAAATTAGAACGCTTAGGTTTGTTTCTTTCTTATGTACTTGGGAAATATGGAGATTCCTTCACTTGCTGGTAGACAACTGTGTTACAACGCACTTTGAAAAATTACACACTTTGAATTTTTTTCAAAGTGCGTTAAATTTGGGACCAAATCAACGCATTTGAAACAATAATTTTAAAAAATCAAAGTGCGTTCAAAGACCTTCTACTCGTCTTCTCCTTGTTCTTAGTGACTTTTAATCAATACATTTAAATTAAAAAGTTTATCGAAAAATATAATTATTAAAATTGATTCTCTAAATTACTAAAATCTAAGTCTAGGATGTTTGTTTTATACATATTTCTTTCAAGGTGGGCTAAATTTCCCATTGGTAAAAATGTTGAAGTACACTCTTAACTCACTTTGAAAAAAATTCAAAGTGCGTTAAAAGTGGAACAAAATAAATGCACTCAAAAAGTTTGGGACACACTCAACGCACTTTGAAATTTTTTTCAAAGTGGATTAAGAGCTTCGCATGCACTTAGAGCAA
Organism: Saccostrea cuccullata; assembly: GCF_032062105.1. Lineage (NCBI taxonomy): Eukaryota > Metazoa > Mollusca > Bivalvia > Ostreida > Ostreidae > Saccostrea > Saccostrea cuccullata. The sequence goes on along the minus strand of NW_026938644.1, from coordinate 61,642 downwards.
TTGAGCAGTGAGGAATCATTTTTGTAGCTCTCCACTGGCAAGTGATGGCGTCCCCATATGAGTGAAAATATCTCAGGAGGGACGTTAAACAACACTAACAATCAATCAATCTTTTCATTAAGGTCTTCCGCTCAGGCGGAATACCTTCTACTGATTCTGATGGTTAAGATTATTCTCTATTATTCTTTTTTTTTCCTAGACGCCAACATTGAGACCTCGTAACTCGCTCATTTCTTAACGGATTTCGCTCAAATTTTTAGAGGTTTTGGACGTTACAAAACTCAATTAAAACGTTTTCGTACATTTCAAAAATTCCCTTCCGCTTTAGAGTTATTTCCCTTTAAATGAAAATTTGCTACTGTTCGTTTCCAGACAAAGGCTCAGAAACGACAAAAGCTGGAGCAGAATGTCTGCTGCATTTAAATACTAGAAGAATTGAAGTTGTGCACATCGGTTTTTCTTTTTCGATTTCTGCGCTCAAAACGGTGTTAGATAGGGGTCAAAAATGAGAATGCCTAAAAGCGCCAAATTTTACATATATTTCCTTGTGTATATTTTAAACTAAAAATAATTTGTTAAGACATGTTTCACAAATATTGTGCATAGTTTTAAGATCTATCATTTGACATCATTAAAAAGGGGATGGCCCCTCAAATCAGGGGTCAAGGGAGCTTGAAAGTTTTTGCATTATAACTCAAAACGGTAAATATTTCGATATGGTTATCGATTTGAAATGGGTTCTTTAACATCCTATTGATCTCATGAAAACGTTATTTTGTTCTAATCTTGTGTTATTAAATGAGCAGCAAACTTTATAATCCATGTACAGGTAACTGATTAATTTTATACGCAAGTGAAGAATTCTTTATGCGTACGCGTATAACACGTATAACTGAAATAAACTGGATAAGAATAATATACTTAAGTAAATTGAATGTTAAACTTCGTTGAAATAAAGATTTTAACGTATTCTCTATAGCTGGATGTCATACAGATTATTCAGAGACAACTTTGTCCTTGTATTTAGTTTAAATTACAAGACAGGAGATAGGAAAAATACTTATCATCTTTCATTCGAATGATACTCAATGTAGCATTATTTATTTTAAAAAAAAATCAAGCTTAAAATAATTCAGGCATTTAATTCATGCATCATGAATTTTCCTCGGACCTTGACTGTTTTTGTTTACAATTGTGCAACCCGTTTATCGATCGCGCATTGACCTATGTGCATTCCGGAGGTCAACATTACCGCTCTTTGATTTTTACGCGAGTCCCAGAGTTATCTATTTTAAAAACGATGCTAGTCATCGATTTACTCAGTTTAAAATCAAGAATTTGTTATTTGTGTAAATCGTAAGAATATTTCTAGACACAAATATAAAGGTTTTCTTGAACATGTATGAGTATTGAAAGATAAAATGTCTGATTCTATTCTTTGACGAATGAATAAAAGGCGCTGCGGTTTTGCTCAGGCACAAATGATTTCTCTGGACGAGCCCATCGGTTACACTGAAAGGTGACGCAGGATGACTTATCGATAACTCTACCAATTTTGATTGTGATTGTAATTGCACATGTACATAAATAATGTTGAACTCTACCCCTATGAAGTCCATTATAGTTTCGTTATTTATATCACGACTGCAACTTAATTGTTTTTAATTTGAACGGATGATTCTATTATTGGAAAGGTACACATTTTTTAGGCGCCGTCATCTCCCTCTCAACTTTGAAGTAATTGCAATCGTTACATGTATACGGGCCTATATCAAGTTATTCTAATTGCTTAATTCATTTCAGAAAAAAAATGCGATGTTTTTTATATTAGCAAATACAAAATAAACATGACAAATGCACACAGTAAATTGTAAGTGGAAGTGACGTTTTCAATTCTCATGAAAATCGAAAATTAAATTAAGTAACTTTGAGTTTTGCATAATTTGCTACATAACTTATAACTGTATTTTTCCGAATGATATGCTCATAAATTTATTTTATTTCCTCGAATAAAAAGCTAGAATATCACAATGACACGATTTTATGTGCATGTACATGATATTAACTAAGTACATGCTGTTTTACACAGAAGAGCACCCAACATGAGCTTTAAGAATACGAGAAAAAAAAATGAATAATTAAAATTTTTTCTAACAAATGCAAAATTGGTTCCGGTAATGTCAAACAAATATTCCAAGCCCTGATTGCGATATGTAATCCCCCTGAAATGATACAAAGCTTTCCTTCAGAGTCGAGAATGGCAGGTCAGGGCTGGTGTTGAAATCCATGATTAATCCATAACTTATTATTTTATTAGCCAATAATCATACGCGATATTGTTTTTAATTCGCAGGTTGTCAAATATTTTTTTTTTAAAATGGTCGGCAAAGATAAGTATGCGTCACTAAACTTTCTTATATATAAACTTTTTAATTTCTAAAACTTGTGCCGATTAGAGTGTAAAATTGAGCATCGAAGTGTGTACATGTAATACATGTGCTTTTTTTTTTTGGAGGGGGGGGTACCAGTTTTCGCTGCATTTGATTTCCCGAATTTTGCATTGCATTTCCGACAATTAATAATTTTATTTGTTACATTGGAATTACATTGTTTTCATTCTGGATTTTTACACTTTTGTTTTCAGCAGTGCAACGTTAACAAAGTTAATAGATTATAATTGGTGAAAGTAACACAAGTGATTTATAAAACGAAAGTCAAGCAATAAAAAGTTAAAGTTTGTATTTTGAAAAATAAATCAAATCAGGTCACATAAAACAAAGGCAGGTTGAAACGCTCACACATGGACATACACACGAACGTTTTGGTAACTCGGAATAGTCCAGATTAAAACTATATTTTCTATGACGGAATGTCGAGTACATCTAATGTTCACGTCCGGGATAGTCCACGGCAGTTTTATCACACATACGCAATTATCATACAAGTCGAACGCACTTTGAGGTTGAGGATTGACACTTATTCCTAAGATAAATACTGAGTGACAAATTCCTTTTTACTGTCTTAACTTACATGTAACTTGATAGGTAAATAAGTTTAGCATATGTTAAAAATAAGCAAAAGAAATAATTCTTTTCATAAAATTCAATTGTTACATTTCAAATGAATTTGTAAAATTAACTTTATGACAATTGTCTAGCTGCAGATCTGTAGCTCGCTAGCTGTTCTAAAAAAATTGAGATGGATCACCAGAGAGCTTCAGTGCCACCCATATTATCTAAAAAAATTTAAGGAATGTGCTAGAGACACACGGTAAATGATGTTTTTAGATTCAAGCAGTTGAAAAACATGGATATTGAATATAGCTTCAGCGCAATTTTTTCTAATATTTTCTAATTTTTTATTATTCATATTTCTCAATTTATCATGTACAAATAACGTGTATTTATTTTTATTAGGGCACATTAAACCTTATTTGTCAACCAGTTCTGACAGTGTCCATCTGTCACGAGAACTTCAAACTTGATAATAAATATTGAATGAGTTGAAATAGGACTTTCATATTTCACATGTGCATTATTTGTGACATGTGATTTTCAAATATACATGTACTGTGATTTTTAACCCCGTGACCTTGATCTTGGAGCTTGACCTACTTAAAATATAACATTACTTTAAATTGACCATAACTATTGAAAGCTTTCATTTTATAAACATGTACATGTAATACCTTTGTCAACGCCTTTGAAAATTCATTATGATTTGTTACCCTTTGACCTTGAAGTTTTACCCGCTTTTCAAAAACATTAACTATAGTCATACCTTTTGAACAAAAAGCGATTACGGCTTTTATTTTACCACTGTGTATTACCTGTAAAAACATTTTTGTAAATACCGATACACTGATTTTGAAATCGTGAGCTTGAGGCTTGACTTACTTTTTCACAATTTTAATCTTGATCATAATTTTTGAATAAGAAGAGATAGGGTTTTAGTATTACACAAAAATCAAATGTATGTAACCTGTGATAAAATCATTTCAAATACTAGCTTATAATGAACTTTGACCTTGAAGTTTAACCGGCTTTTCCAAAATTTAAACATTGCTTAAAATTGACAATGACTTTTCATAAAGAAAGGATAGCGCTTTCATACCTAGATTTACACATGTATACACGTATTAGCTGTGACAAGGCCTATCGAAAAAAGTAGAGCTTAAGAATTTGTCAATACGGTAGCACACAAATGGGCTTTGCTTATCACCAGCGTGTGTCATGGTGTGACATAAGGTCATTTTAACAAGGTCAAGGTCGCAGACATTCCTTTAATATCTTTTTTAATAGTAAAACATAAATAAGATGAGATCTACCCTTAAAAGATTGCTTTAACATTAGAACGTGGCATGACCTTGACCCAAGGTCATTTCTCCCTGTCTAAAACTCCACGGAAGACCCCTTTGTTGCTTTGAACGAGCTGGCTCTAGTTTGTAGATATAACTCTATGGATCGGAGCTACGATAGGTGATAAAAGGAAATTTGTATGGAATTCCACAGGACAACCCTTAACATTCAGCTTTTGGAGAGAAAATAACCAAACGATTTCGATAACATAGGATTGTGTTTTTTTTTTCTAGTGAAAATAGGATAGGTCAATGGAATGACCGTCCATGTTTCGAATTCCAAATATATACTGAAAGGAAAAAAAAAACCAATTTTTCTTTTAAATTAAATTAAAACTATTATTTCGGAAATGTTTTCCAGTATTGTTATCAAACATTTTAATTTATCTTTAAACACAAGTTACCAAAATCTTGTGTGACTTTGACTGATAATTCCTAGTTATTGAAATTGATATGTGATACCGCCCCAAAATTAAAATAAAAATTTCAACTCCCTTGCACATTGGTAACAGCCTTGATTTTCCCGTGCATTGAGTTCATTAGAGCATTTATCTTTTATTTATTATTATTCAACCCTTCCGACAATAGTCTTAATGGTTGATAGTAGCTGATTATTTCAAAGCCAACAAACCTTTTGCCAAATGAGGCCACGAATTTTCTTTTTGGGAAAGAAACAGAATCCAGCTGGTTTGGTACACTAAATTTTGTGAAAAGACTCGACAAAACTGGCTACATTTTCCAAGTGTGAACGTGTGTAACTTCCGTCAGCCAACCATGATTGCACGAAAATTTTTACTGATTGCAAAAGGGGGAAAAGATGTCTATAACTCCAGGATCAATTAGCACTACAAAATGTGATCAAAAATTGTCATCATCAAAATGCACATGTTTTTGGCTTTTCACATATTTCCCCACGTGATGATACATTGCATGGTTGAGTAGTTTTGACCAGCAATTTTATGCAAAATAAAATACATATATGACCAATTTTCATAATTTTGGGACATAGTCATTGATTTTTTAAAATGTTCTTATGCGTTTCTTTTTCCTTTCAGTTTTATGTGAAAAAAAATTACGTAAGGTCTTCTCTGGAAATAATATTTTGCATTCTGTTTACTTCACTTTGACTCAGAAGTAAGGCGTTGATTATTTTCAATTTATCAATTTGATGTAGATGTAAAGACACTACTTCAAACTTTTATCATTAGTCCTGCTTTCTTAAATTTTAAAAAAGAAAGAAATGTATATACCTTATTTCATATTTCTAAAGTGATTCTGTAGATAAACAAGTTCAATTTCTACAAAATGTGTCCTTCATAATAACACATTTTATTATATTAAAAAAGAGATGGATAAAAGTCAATTTTACTTATTATTTTTATTATATTTATAATCAATAATTTGCATGATGAATTGTCCACGGATTTTGTTCGTTTTCCCTTAGGACAAAAAAATATGCAGGATGGACGGAAATGTTCACTCTTCGATATGTAGCAATTGATTTTCATATTGAAAGGTTCATATTTACTCTCTCTTTAATCTGTTTGGTTTGAAAAGACTAAAGCTTGGATCAATTCGTTAGTTATCAATAAGTTTCGCTAAGCGTCAAACATCAAAGCTTGACCGCTTTAAGGTTACTCAAATTTTGTCTTATTTTTAGAAGCAATACATGTGTACTTTTTAAATAATAATAGAATTTTTTATTGCAATTTTATGTCATGCTATAGATGAAATTAGGGGTAGGTTTCAGCCATTAACCCCCTTTGTGGCACCAACATTAGTGACCTATTACCTTTGACCTCAATCGTCCTTCTATTGTGGTTTAATAAACAAAGTTTTTTTAATTAATGGTGGGTTCAAAAATATCTTTTTATTTTCTTAAAAGTTTGTGGTGCCAGAATGATATTTGTTGTGGCATATGGTCCAGATTCGAGTAGGCTTATTTTTTTTTTTTGTGATTTGGTACATTGTTTCGAGAAAACCATGCAACCTATCATCGATCATGTTTGATATCTGAATCTCTTCCCCCTTTTAAAAAAGTATTTTTTGTTATTTTTGGATTACGTCAAGAAGCACAGGGCGGGTGATCGTGTGGTGTGCCTGTTCTGTCCATAAAATTCATAAATTCCTTACAAACAAAGATACATTGCACGTTCCAATAAATTTAAAAAAGCCTCTTTCGTTACTCCTCACTAAAATACTGACAGTGGTGAAGGAAAAACTTCAAATACTGTGAACTTATATTCAAGAAGTGGTGTGAATCAATGTTGATACTTAAAAATTCTAAAGAATTTTGGCAATTTGAAAACACAAGACTTTTAAAAAAAAGTAAAAAAAACTTTTCAATTTAAACACAAAAATTCCCCCACAAATTAAAATCCAGGCTTTTTGATATCATTGACAGCTGCTTCTTCAATAAAATTGGAACTCTTTTACTTCCCCGTCATTGGTCATTTGAAAAATTATTTTGTTAAAACAGATTCTGATTGCACTTATAAGTACTCTGAAGTTGACATCAAAAAGATGTTTTTTTTCCCCTTTTAAAATATTTATGTGGTTTTTGGAGACCAAGTTTTCCCAAAAAATCTATTGGAATTCCCAGGGGTAAAATTGGCTCCGTTATTAGCAGACTTTTTTTTATATTCATATGAACAAAATTTTATGCAAAATCTTATGGTAAAAGAAGAAAACACTTGCTGTGGCCTTCAACTGACATTTTAAAATTTTAAGTATTGTCAATTAATAATGATAATTTCCCTTCCTACGTGATACGATTTATCCTGGTAGCTTGAGATAAAGATACCCAGAGTCCGACATTCTGCTTCATATTTGGATATTTTACTTGAAAAAACCCCAATGGTAATCTAACAACCAAGCTATATGATAAACGTGATGACTTTAACTTTTCTATTAATTTTCCTTACTTATGCAGCAATATACCTTCATCACCTGCATACGGAGTATATATATCTCAATTGATTCATAGCAAAGATGCTTACGTATGAAGAATTTTTTAAAACGAGGTAAATTATTACAAGCAAGTTGATAAAACAAGAGTATCAGCAGTTTCGTTTAAAGTCATCATTTCGTAAGTTCTAGGGCATAAAGACCTTGTCAGCAAATACAATTTATCATTGAATCAAATGCTGACTGACGTTTTTCACACCACTTGTTAGTCCTTTATTTATAACTAAATTAGGGATTTTTGTTATATCCTGATCATGACAACGAGCACACGGCGGGTGTGACCGATCGGCAGGGGAGCCACTCCCCATGGCACTTGACCCCACCTCTGTTGTTTCTGAGGTCCGTGTTTGCTCTGCTTATTTTTTTAATTTTTTAAATGGACTTAATTATACTGCTGTTATCTCCATATCCTTCCTTTTTTTATTGTTTAAAACCCCGGTTATCCTTATGTTTATTATAAAACACACACACCCTCACACAAAAGCTTTTTTTTGCTTAACCTCTTGTATACATTATTGAAAAACGTTTCAGTGAAACTGTCATTTATTCAAATTACAAATGACTAAAACAAAAAATCATTATATATTAAAAAAAATTTAAAACCAATGAATTGGCTGGGCTTAAAACAAAATATACATTAATGACAAATTGACTCATAAACATACAGATTAGTCACATGCAAATTTTTTATCACTACACAAAAAAAACCCGGCCAATAGGGGAAAAACACTTAAAAACAAAAAGGTTTTGCACATTGCATGTGACTTACCACAATTATTTAAGGAATAAAGCTCAGTTTACCATAAAAGTAACTTTGGCAGTTTGGGCTTTTTATATCATATAACATAGGTCAAAAAAATTCATTTTTTAAATTTAATTTTGTTTAGAAAATAAGATAATTTTTCCTTTTAAATGGCTTCAAATTGGGCATATATTAACGTCAGGCGGAGTAAATGTTCGTGACTTATAGTGTGACGTAGGCAAGTTATGTCATAAAATATAAAATAAATCTTTTTACCCAATCAAATGATGCGTAACAACTAAGATTCAATTACTAATAGATATAAAGTTAAACACAAACACGATAATAATACGAGCCTTGTCCCCAAACCCTTACGTACCTTTTCAGGAAGTTTTCCTACTTCTTGTTTCTTAAAAGGAAGGCAAATGTTTCTCATATTTCATTTATTTTTAAATCTTTACATAAATCTATAACACTACATGTACATGTATGTAATCTGACACACTTTAAAACAAAAATTTAAATTTTCAATGACATTTACCCAATAATAATATTTACCAAACCTATATGTAGTTTGTACCATTCAAAATTCCTACAAATATACCTTTATTTTACACACATTGTCAGTTTGAAATTTAATGCAACCCTATTATTTCTTAGATATGAAAAAATAAGATTTTTTTACATCGAGTTTTAAGTGTAACTTAAGATTTATTGGTACAGACATTTGTTCTTTCTAAGTTTGTGTCTGTGTTTGTTCTATTTTTTTTTTTTTAACATTTGTGATATATAAATGAGAAGTAAATTAAAAGCAAAAAGACAAGATAAGCAAAATCCAAAAACAAGAAAGTCACATACCCTCTTAATTGATTAGCACCTACATGATTTCAAAATCCAGAATCGTGCCCGCAATTGTGCTTTGTGTATATTATGTATTATTCCCAATTATACCAAAGCTTCTTCAAGAATATTTTTCACTGCTATGAGTGCCAGTATATCTTGTGCCAGGTTTTGGTTAGGTCCGTAAGAGTTTGAATTGGAGATTGGTTGTCTTGCAAAAAAATTTTGTTTTGCTGCATCAAACTTTTGCTTTGCATGTCTGCTTCTAAAAACACTGCTCAGATCACCAAAACTGTAGAATCAAGTTCGTCAACCTTTGTTAAAATCAGCCTAAGAGGGATATCTGAAAAATTTAACCTTAATTTTGATTTTTTAATATAAATTGGAATGTTTAATAAAATAATTCAAATGATAATGGTTTTACTTTCTGATAATAGTTTTCTTTTTTCTGCCAATTTCTGAAACTTGCTCGTGTATTTCAGTAATGGAACTGGCATCAACAACAAATATGACGCAGTGCATTTTTTGATCAAATGTAGGATTAGCCCTGTAAAGTTGGTGGTTTTGTCCAATGTTTTGATTTCCTTGAAACTGAAAATATTTAAATAAAAAACGTAATTAATATTAAAAAACTTGAAAGATAAATATAATTTAACTTTAACTTGTTTTAATATCCTATTTATTTCATTTATCTTATATTGATTTCTTCTTCCGATTTCTATTTATTTGTACATAGTAGAATAAATGCATACAATTTTTAAAAGTGAATAAAAATTTTAATGGATCTTACAAAATCGGTTTGTTTAGTTTTGTAAGGGGAGATAAACTCCATGTACAGCAATTCTTCAAAGGCCAAAATATCTAATTTTTCAAAGAACCATAGATAATTAAGTCAAGTACTTTGTAATTTTCATATTTTTGTATTTGATGAAAGAGAATATCAATAATAACAAACATCTATTGAAATGCAGTAAAAATTTGGTAAATATTTCTTAAAGATCAATGTCTTCCTTTAACAAAACGCCAATGACGCCTGTGGTAAAAATTTGCGCCAAATCAAAACAAAAAACATAGTTATTGAAGAAAAATAGCGGGTTTACCATATCGATTAAAAAGTTGTTCTTACTTTTCTAAAATGTAATGTCGTTGCAAGCGAATAAAGGGGAAAGAGGAGAGATTATGATGATCAAGATCAATTCGAAAAAAAAGAAATAATTAAAAATTAGGTATAATTTTTTTTTATTATTTTATGAGGCAAATTCATATAATATTCTTGTGGAAATACCCTTCTCTTTTCATCAATAAATTTTTATTTTAGTCGATGTTTGAAAAAAAATCATATAATAATTTTTGAACTAGCGGTGCCTGAGCTTTTCAATTCAGATGACTTTCCTTGTGACGCGGTCTATCTTTGGGTACCGTGTTGTTGTTTTTTTTGTTTGTTTGGTTGTTTTTTTTTTTTTTTTTTTTTTTTTTTTTTTTTTTTTTTTTTTTTTTTTTTTTGTTTGTTTGTTTGATTTTTTTTGGTTGTTTTTGGTTGTTTTTTTGACCTTGAACCTGGAGGAAAAACTCGCATTTGAGAAACTTTGATCATAGTCAAGAATTACCAAACAGGGAGTTTATTGTGTCATCAATGCCATTTTAAACTCTTCTGACCTCCTTTCTACGTGTATTTTTGCACTTTAAATGTTTCTGTTATTGGTTTCTTATATGAATAAAAAAAACTAGCTCAGGTGTCTTGGCTTTGGACTAAGAAAACCAAAAGAATATATATATATTAATTATGATTATTTAAAAAATATTGATATTTATTGTATGCATTTGCTCTTTAAGAGTTAAGAAATGTTAGGTGAGCACTTAGAGATTTGGTTCAGTGTATACGAAGGTACTGGTGTGCTTCAGATAGATATAAAGAAAATATTTGGTCTCCTACCTAATAAATATATATGTGTAAGTGTAAATCACTGGATAAGTTTGTTTTAAATACCCTAGTAATAGATTTGACTGCAAAATATTTCTTTTTTTTCAAGAAAAAAATTATACATCTTGGAATTTTATTTCACAGATATTTTTTGTCTTTCATTCATGGAAAACATTGAGATGTTATGTTTCATACTCATCATTGTATCTTTGCCGTCATAACAAAGTGTATTTAAGGTCTGTTGAAAGTAAGCCCCGGGTATTTTTAACAAAACTTTTCAAGATTTTAATAATGAATATATAGAGATAATAGCACGTATTAATGTAGGTCACGCATGATTATTTTAACATTTTTATAATGAAAAAAAAATGACTATTGAAGTAAAAGCCTGAAAACATGAGTCAAAAGAATTGATTTTTTTTTCACCCGTACCTCATAGCCATTTTGAACATGACCTTCGATTACAGAAATGATATCATGCTGAATATCACCTGCATTGTCACATATACCCGCGACAATCATAGAGTCTAATTTTTTTTCTCCCGGTATGTTTTCAACAATATTTCGTGAAGCTATTAACAAGAAAAAAGCAATTAATCAATGTACAATATATATATTAAAACCTTATAAAAACAAATACATATATCTTCCAAATTACTAGTATGTTAAATTCCCCCAAATTAAATGCAATGTAGTTTTGAAACTTCTTCAAATATAAAAGTAATTTGCTAAAAATTATTGTTGCTAGCTTAAAGGATACCTTCAATGTCGTTGAATCCATATGTTGTCCGTATGTCGTAGCTATATTTGTTATTTCTCCAGAATTCCTTAATACTGTTTTCAAGGTGTTTACAAGTGATGATTTTCCAGACCCAATAATTCCAGTCACAAGAAGATTCAAATTCAGGCATTGCTGTGGAGGCACTAGATTATCAACATCTTGCAGCAGTTGGTCTCTTTTCTATAATAAGAAAAGAAATTTCAATTTAAAAGCATTTAACAAAATCTCTAGGGTCTGCAGAATACATTATATTTTGTTCGAATGTTAGCACGTATCAAGTGTTTTTAAAATAAACCTTGCTGTCATTTGTCTATAAAATGTTTTGATTTTTCTCAATAAAATTGAGACCTACTCCATTCAATTATTTTGTCAATGGTCCTTTGCAAAATTAGTCTGTTAAAAACATCCTCTTTTGACACCACGAAATTTACATTTCCTGTGTTTCTGTTTGACATAGATATTGAAGTTTTGGGACTAGTCTTCCTCACTTTGTTTAAATATAATTGTGCACAAATTTCCATTGGCTCCAATTCCACATTTAGATACTAGTATATCGACGACTCTTCATCAATTAACAATACATGTACCTAGTTTCACTTTTATTCCTGCGTCGAAACAGTAATTCTTACGAAAACTTTTGCTAGAAAGCCTAAAGCTATATAAAACTTTTTCTACGAGAGATATGCCCATGTTACCTGTCTATAAAATTTATGGATATCAATTGATTCCATATGCAAAAGCATGCCCTATGTACGAACGATTACAAAAGCTATTGACGAAAAAGATGAGGTCAGCATTGTGCAAGTGTTATATTCGACAGGATAAATTTTTACCAAATATATTCTATATGATACGCAATTAAATAAAACGAAACAGGAGTTATCTTAAAATATTAGCATTTTTATCTAATGAATGTCAAAATGAACACAGTAAGGTAAATCCCGATAGGAAACATCAGCGATTTAAAAACACTTAATGATCATCTATTAACTTTAAAACAATAAAATAACTGCTAAAATAATCATGGTCTTTCAGTTAGCGTGCAAGGCACAGTATATGTAATATTCCAAAAAGGAAAATCCCCCTTTCTTTACCCGGAACGATGCCTCCGCTTTGAAATTGATTTAGGTATGCATTATAGCCAGAAAATCTCAAAATAAAGTTGATGAAAAGTTGGAGAGGCAAATATGCACTACATCACGGCTCAACAGAATCATATATATCATGGTTATAAATAATAGGTCATGGTTCGGAGGGGTTAGTACGTGGCGAATTGGGAATATTCGAACTCATCATGTGAAAAGCAGGCATTGAAAATTGCCAAATTTCTTTTGCTCGGATCTAGATCGCGAAATTGAGGTAGCTGCTGCTAATGCATCGTAGACGTTAAGCAGTTATTGATGTGCATGGCGTGTTATTTGAAGATGAACAAAGACAAACCCTTACAATCCAATATCACTGACAAATGCTCGTTAGAAATGTTAAGATTTATTTTTAAGCGATGACACTTAATTTCTGTAAAAATGCTTTAAAATCATTCAATTATTTGATAACCGATATCTGCAGAGTTGGAGATGTCTTCACAAGGTACAAAATTATTTCCTTTATCACCACACGGAGTGCTTGGTGAGTTGAGATCGGTGGGTTGTAGATTTTTATTCCTCTAAATTTGTTTGCTACCTTTTTAAATTGAAGTCATTGATTCTAAGTTTGATAACTGTTCAGTATCATCAATTTTATACGGAACATTTACTGCAATTTGCAATTTGATAGACACATTGCCGTTATATAACCCCATAATCACTGCATATTTAAACAAAGTTGCATATTTGTGATTGCATCCGAACACTATAGGTTCATATGGTCGTTGTACATGTACAGTATTTTACAATTAATTTTGATGAAATTGATCATTGAAAGATTAATCACTATCCCTATGAAAAACATATGAAGGTTTCTCAAATCCTTGAGTTGGAATATTTTTTTTTACTTTAATATATTGCAAAAAATCTGGGATAGGTGAAACCCTACTGGTGAGTCTGTCGGCCTTTATTCTAATGTTTTTAATGTTTTTGGGAAGTTGCAATAATGAAATTTTTACGCATAACTGATGTAAAGGATCATCCTTTGAATATTAAAGGTGTTAGTTTATATTTACGTAGCTGCAATTTATACCGTTTGATTGAAAAGGTCTCTATCATCGACTCCCCATGGTATCTTTAATTTAACTGAAAAAAACAAAGAATTTATATAAATATACTAAGTGATTTCGCTTATTATCTCGTTGAGTACAGCGGAAAGGAAATGTACGCGATGCCCAGTATTTATTGCTCAAGACGTAATAGATTCACAAGTTTTTTTTAAATAAAACTTTTATTCTTTTGTATCTTTGATTAATACCCCTCTAAAAAATCATTGTACAGTCCTTTTCAGAAAATGCACATATTAATTCAACTGATTGGAATATTTTATGGATTTAATAGAAACCTTTTGGATTTTTATAAAGCATTCGTCCAAACCAGGTTATAAGGTTATATCGGTATAATTTTGGTTTCTTATTAAATTCATTCTTGAAATAGAATACTGATAAGTATACAGTCCTTTGTTTTCTTTTACGTAATATATTGAACCATGAATACTTCAACGTCGCTAAGCAAGACATTTGTAAAGATTTCTTGAGCAGTGACTATAAAACATAGAATAAAATCCATTTGGCAGCTTAAAATAGAATTGAAAATGATATAAAAATATTACCTCCGTTAGCCTTTATTTCATTAAGTTGTTCTGAAACATAATTTAAATGTGGCATGTTACTGTTACTTGTAAGTATTCAATTAATTTTAGTCAATTTTAATGCATGCTTTTAAAAAGCACTTTAAAAACCCAACATAACAATAACGTATGTTTCACTCTTTCCAGATTCTGGCTAAAAGAATTCAGGAAAACGTCAACATTAATACTAAATTTACAAGATTTATTTCCTGCATAGCATTAATATAATTTTTTTCTGAAGGTTAGAAACAGTCAGGCAATTTAGGCGGTCGGTTGGGAGAGGGCAACCACACTTGCCTGGCAATAGGAGCATTTTCTTATCTTCACAAATATACACGTAGTTCTTGATTGTTTTATCCGTAAGTTTGAATATTTTTTTTAAATTATGGTACATGTATTTGATTTTAGTAAACAAGAGGCCCACGGGCCTTATAGGTCACCTGAGTATCATGTAACAACTTTCCAGCGATTGTATCTGGTTCGTGTTTTAAGCCAAAAGCCATGAAATTCACAAATTTTGAAAGAGGCACCATTGCTTATCAAAGGGCAGATTTCAAAGCATTAATTTATTTTTAGTCAAAGTACCCCCTTGGTACCCCTGACCCAGCAGCCCTGAAATTATCTATTTTGAATGAGGCCCCTTTCTTCATTATAAGGCCAGCATTTTTTTTAATGTTTAGGTTTAGTTATGAACATGAGAATAAAAAAGTCCCGAAGGAAAAGGAAATAAATTTTTTGGATAAATCAATTATTAACATTTGTACATTCGTTTTTATGCTATCCTAATAGGCTCCTTACCACTGGACACATAATGCTTACAAATAGGAAAGTAGAACATTTAATTGCTTATTTCATCATCTGCCAGTTTGGGCCAGTTATTTAAATTTTGTGATGTTGATCAAAATATATTTTAAAAAATCAGTTCTTTAATAGTCTTTCAATATATCTTCATTTTTGTATTATGTGTTAGGTGAATGTGTAGACATTGTTCTAAAATTTACTTGATGCCTAAAATTATAATTCCTATCATAAAACAGACAGAAGTATTGGGGAATAAGTTAACATTTTTTCAATTAAGTGTAAAATAATTTTTCTGGCTGATACAAATTTTACTACATGCCTTTATATATTTTTATTTTTTCTTGCCTTTTATTTTTTTATTTTTTTTTTTTATTTCTTCATTTCAGGTTATTGTTTATTTCTTCCTCAAATGGACTTCACTTCTCCCATAGTTTTATTCATTACATCTGATGCATAAGCAACCCTTTTCTGAAGAATGATGCTTAGAATGTAAGCTATAACAGAGACCTAAACAATGTCCCTGGGAATATGCAATAGCTACCACGGGCAGTTTAAAACCTGGGAGGAAAATAATTTACAGTTACTTTTGAAACGAATACATAATTATCTCACCAGCATGTCATTGTGCAACAAAGTCGTCAGCATTTTATTTGTCCTTTGAACGGGTGAAACGTTTTGAATGGCACTCTTATCCATGAATTTTACACTAAACCAAGCTATCTTCTCAGATCTAGCTTTATTTACCCGCCGTTTCATCGTAAAACCGGATGTGCGAGTTCGTAAATTTGAAATCTAATCCCACTCAAATTTACATCTCGTAAGAAAAAAATTGTTTTATTTTTTTCTAAAAATTCAAAACCTTGAGCGGAGGGTTTGTAAAACTGAAAATAAAATAAATCCTGGCCTTAGATATGTAATTAGATCATTAGCATATTAACCAGGAGCAAAGGATAAGATGTTCAAAGAATTCATGCATTTCACTATATAATCATTAGAGCCCCACCCTAAAACAATAACCCCTGACCCTGTGGCCATAAAATTCACAATATTTGAAGAGGCACTCTTGCTCATCATAACTATGTACTTAGTTTATTTAATACCCAGAAGCAGAGAAGAAGATTTTCAAAGAATTAATGCATTTTCACTATATAATCAATTGAGCCCCGCCCTAACACCAGAACCCCTGACCCTGGGGCCATAAAATTCACAATTTTGGTAGAGGCACTCTTGCTCATCATAACTATGTACTTAGTTGGTTTATTTAATACCCAGGAGCAGAGAAGAAGATTTTCAAAGAAATAATGCATTTTCACTACCTACTTATTTAGCCCCGCCCTAGCACTAGAACCCCTGACCCCAGGGCCATAAATTTCACAATTTGGTAGAAGACTCATTGCTGATTACAATCATGCAAACAGTTTGACTGCTTGATGTCCAGGAGTAAAGAAGAATATTTTTAAAGATTGCATTAATTTTAGTGGTTCTGGCCCCACCCCTCAGGCCCCAGGGGGCATGGATTATGAAATTCACAATTTTTGTTCCCCTTCACCCATAGATACTTTGTGCCAAATTTGGTTGAAATAGGTTCAGTGGTTGCAGAGACGAAGCTGAAAATGTTTAAATGTTAACGCACGACGAACGACGCACGACGAACGACGAAACAGATACACAGGTCACCTGAGTTTACTCAGGTGACCTAATAAATATAAAATATATAAACATTTAAATAATCTGTACTCGCAAGTTCGTATATTTGTACAGCCAATTGTGCCAATATTCACCAATATAAGTTCAGTAATCCAATTATTTTATAATTATTCTTATGTAATTCTGTTGAATCTGATTCGTCGAGAAACATTTGTTAAAAACATTATCACCCGCTAAAAGATGAAGCTATGCCCTCCTTAAAGCTGAACACGATTCGCAAAAGGAATGTTTCCGTCATTTTTGTTCGGGAATCGATGCACCTGCAAACCCGTATATATAAAGAGCAGGACTTCGTCACTGTTCAGTGTAATCAGTCGACACTGATATTGACGGATGTGTGCTATTCAGCACTCAGTAGCGACAATAATAACGTAATACTTCGTCTAACGCAGGAAAGGAAGATACCAAAGAAACTTTCAATTATAGTTGTACAGGTCAGTGCTGTATACAAATAAATACAGATACCCGTAACTGCAATAAAATGTAAACATTTGGTAATGCAAGGTAACCAGCAAAAAACACGGGTCGCAATTCTACGCCGATATCCGTGACAATAAAGCAGTCAGGTGTAACGAATCTGTAGAGTATACCCTGTTGTTGATGTATTGTAGATAATGATAACGAAAATGGCGTATGCTTTAACGACGGCTGATACTAGTAATTTAAAAAATCGTTATTGCGCAAAATGTATGCACAAGTATCCACTGCTATATATAACTGTATCAAACCTTCAGTGTAATATAATAAATATTGTATGACATTGAATGAGATATTAAAACCAATGTCAACCTCAGCTGCACCTCAGTTGACAATGGTTTTTATGGAGATATAATTTTAATGTTACACTCA
Organism: Saccostrea cuccullata; assembly: GCF_032062105.1. Classification (NCBI taxonomy): domain Eukaryota; kingdom Metazoa; phylum Mollusca; class Bivalvia; order Ostreida; family Ostreidae; genus Saccostrea; species Saccostrea cuccullata. Next base: position 43,905 of record NW_026938644.1, on the reverse strand, counting down.
AATACATACAATATTTATACATGTATAACGATACACATGTACAACCTAATTCTACCTTGTCGCTGACTTTTCAACCCTGGCTTTAATTCAAAAACGTGTGGCGAGTACGCCACAAAAAAAGACAATGGAAAATCTTAGTTATCTGTCAACAATTTGCACAATACAGAAGCACATTAAATTAACATGTATACACTATTTTTAAGCAAATTGCTGGCATTTCATATTAGCTTGATTATAATCTTTATGTGCATTATAAAAATTGTGATTGCTTTAGAATGCAACTCATTTTCTACAATCATAATTGCAAAATCGTTCAGAAGTTTTTACAATATGTAATGGAAAATATACATCAAAAGAAATCATATGAATTTAAATTCACTGTAAAAACAAAATATTTAAAGCTTGAAATACACTCTGTCATAAAAATAAAACAGTCTATTATAATTATGTGTTCAAATTTCCTATTCATTTTTGTTACTAAGAATAAATTACCTTAAAAAAAATTATCTTAATTTTTAACTCTTAAAAAAGAGGTGAAAAGACACTGACAGAACAAAATTTTTTTTCAATATTAAAAAAGTGCCTGCCTCTTTCAATATTGAAATTGTTTGAATATGAAAAGAATTTATTTAGAATTCTAACTTATTTACTTGCTCCCACAATAAATTTGTTTAAAAAATTGCAACACACTTGCAGACAGAAAAAGGCATTGCAAAAACGTGATACATTATTTACACGATGAGAACATATAAAAATGAAAGATTGAAAAAAAAATGATAAACCAACCTTCTAATTGTCGTGATCTTTGTTCCCATTGAGCTGAAAATATAAAAAAGATATCAATGAATTCAATATTAAACGTATATAATTTGTGTTTGCTTTTTTAAAAGGACGCACAAACTGAACTACTTCTCGCTTTTTAATTATTTCATTTCCCACTTGATGCACAATAAATGTAATTTGCATGTAAAGAAGGTATGAAAGCATTAATGAATGTTTGCACTTACAATGTCTGTAGGTTTTCATTGGAAGGTACAATTATGTACTCAAATTTCGTAAATTTCAATAAATCATTGTGATTTAATGGGTTTATGAAGAAAACAAAATATTAATAATGTCAGATAATGTCGTTAGCCAATTTTCACTTGAAGCCAGTTAAAGGTACAAAACTATTGAAGGCAATGTGTCATCAACTAAAGACTGGGCCCAAACTGTATACCAGTACTAGAATTTTCCACAGCTTACCGTAACACTAAAACACAGCTAACAAATGGGTTGCATGTTGACCGAGTTCAGGGCTATTGTGTTTTCTTTTACCGTATGCTAAAGTTTTTTTTTTCCTTACATATGTATTTAATCTTACTTATTATACTTTATCTTTATTTTACAGGCTGAGGAGCCACATCGCTCACCTGAGTTCTTTGGGTAGGAAAAAAGCAAAAAATCAGTTTAGTTTCACAAATCTTAAAGTGATAATGGTCTGGGGCTACCCTAAAAAGGCAAGAGGTAAGGGGTAGACAATTTAAATAAACTTGAATCTACACTATCTTAGGATGCTTCCGAATAAAATGACAAATCATGACCTTCCTGTTCTTGAGAAGAAGATTGTTCCTATATATTCCTTTATTAAACTTTGATCATCCATTGTGGCTCCACCCTACCCAGGTGATGATTTTGAACAAGGTGATGATTTTCCTGATTTTGAACAAACTTAAATTTTCACTTCCTGTGGATGCTTTCACATAAATATGAAAAATCATGGCTTTGGTGCTCTTAAGAAGAAGATATTAGAAGAGTGTTCCTATATACTCCTATGCTAAACTTAATTTCATCGTCTATTGTGGCTCCACCCTATACCCCTAAGGATCATGATTTGACAAACTGGAACTACACTGCCTGTGGATGCTTTAACATAAATTTGACAAACTATGGCTTTGATGTTCTTAACAAAAGGATTTTTGAAAGATTTGTTTCCCTATATATTCCTGTAATTATCTTTGATTGTCCATTGTTGCCCCACTCCTCCCATGGGAATCATTTTTTGAACAAACTTCAATAACACCATCTGAGGATGCTTCCATATAAAAATGACCAGCCATGGTTTTGATGTTCTTGAGAAGAATTTTTTAAAGATTTTTCCTATACATTGCTATGTAAATCCTTGATGATCCAGGGGGATCATATTTTAAACAAACTTGGATCTACATCACCTGATGAGCTCTATATAAATGTCACTAAGCATGGCTTTGCTGTTCTTGAGAAGATTTTTAAAGATTTTCCTACATCATTTATATATTCCTATGAAAATCTTTGATCAGCCATTGCTGCCCCGCTCTATCCTTGGGGTTCATGATTTGAATTAAGTTGAATCTGAACCACCTAAGGATCCTTCCATATAATCATCACCAATAATGACTTTGCTGTGTTCTTAAGAAGAAGATTTTTAATCACCAAATTTTATGTTAACGCCCCCAACATCTACCTGATTCAAGATCAATAATAAGCCACCTGTCAATAAAGAAAAAAAAAACAAAAACAAAAACAAACAAACCAATAGCTATACCGATTTGATTGACAGACCAGCTAAATGTGGTACCTGATAATCTGAGTTTGCATGTTTTAAAAACAAGAAATACCTGATCACGCGTCAAACACTTTCTTGCACCGCGTAAAAGTTTATTTGTATATACAGTAAAATCAGTGGGCAATCAGTTGTATTAGTGGGCAATCTTGTTTTAAAAAAATATAAAATTGATCTTGACTTCATGTATTCTCTCTTGCTCTTTGGTACTTGTAAGCAATATGACGTCCAAGATATGAAAATTGTAGAATTGTCGAAGAAAAACTTTTTTCGAGCTCTTTCTTCTTCAATATGAATGACTGGTACTGGGATCGGGAGAGGAAAGCAGTTCTGTAGCAGCTCAGACCGATAATTTTCTCCGAGTTTTCTTATTCAACCTGTGCTTTTAAGAATGTCCGTATAGATGCTACATGTTAGGTTGGCTGCAGTTGGGTACGTGTACACAGGAACTCAATTCGCTGTAATTGAAAGACACCCCCCCCCTCCCCAACAATTAAAGTTATAACGAAATGGAATAGAATAAATATGACAAAATATTTAACACTAACGGTTTAAATTACAAAAAATTCCTTTCTTGCATGTTTTTTTCATATCATATAGAAACATCTGCATGAGTTCGTTTGCCTACAAGATGAGGCATCGATGGGGAGTATGCATTATACATGTACAGCTTAACGCACTTTTTAAACTCACATGGTTTTTCACACAAATTAAGGTCACATTGTTATTATGAGAAATTGTGTAATGAGGCAAAAAATATATTTAAAAATGATTTCTAACTTACTTTAAGTTTCCTTAAACTTAAAACATAATTCACAAATAATTATTGGTAGGATTTTGATATACAGAGGAGCCTCATATATCTGGACGCTTTGGTTCCCAGTCAATTTGTCCGGATATGTGAAGAGTCAGGATAACTGAATCACCAGTTAAACAAGACAAAGTAACATTAAAAAACTTTGTTCCAATGAAAAATCGTCCGGATACTGAAGCATCCGGATATCTGGCGTCTGGATATCTGAAGGTCCACTGTACTCTTTGCTGATGGATTGTGACAGTTCCCAAATGTTTTTTCGTGGTTTCTCGCAAAATGTAGCCGTCTTTCTATCTATTCTTTTTAAAGCAGTTATTTGCCTTATAGTGACTCAAAAACAGTGCAAATAATGTTTTAACTTTTGTATTTCTGTACAATAACATGACTCTATAAAGTGCAAGATAATATTAGTATTTCTCATATGTTTGACTGCTTTTCATGTTAAAAACCTGGCATTTTTAGGGTGAGTTTCTGAATCTAGCATCATGAAAGATACACCTGACAGCAAAACTATTTAAAGTTTCAGACCGTAAATGTAAAATAATTTTCTTTTCAATGGTATCAATATACTATTTTAAAAGATGAACAATACTTTTTTATCCTGTCTTTAGGCATGGTTTCTTTATGAGGCATTGTCGTTTTTCGACGCTGAATTTCGACAAAATCACAAAGAGTATAGAAAATGTGCAAAGTAGTTCAAAAAAAAACTTAGCTTTAAGAAGTCAATTTGAAAATTTCAACTAAATAGTATCAAAGAAAGCTGGATTATTTTAATTTGTAAATACCTATGGTGAAATCATACAGATGTAACATCATATCATTTATTAATGAAGTCCCATTTTTAAACATCGACTTAAAAACTTTAAGATAATAAAATATAGAAAACGTGTCTTTAACATGAAATATTAAATATATATAAGGGTTATATCTCGTATTTAAGGTCGATAATGTTCATTTTATTGCAAAAAGAATGTGACCTTAATTTGTGCGAAAAACCATGTGAGTTTAGAATATGCGTTGAGCTGTATATAGACACTATTTACACCACGCGCTGAAAAAAAATATCACAATTATTGTTCCAATTTCCTCTAAATTTGTAGTGAAAAAGGGAAGATGAAGAACAGTGAATAGTCTATAAAAATCATACGATGAACAAATCTGTGAATTGGGTATAAAAACACGGACCCTCCAAAATGGTAAATATATTGAACCCCATTGTTGGCCAGAAAAATAAATATTCCGATCCTTGTAAATGTCCCCAGATAATTTTTTTTTAATTTCAATCTTAATTCACACTTATCTATTAATGATTTGTTTTACTGAGCGACGATTAAAATTTTTTGACAGGATTGCTGATTCACTCTTGATTTTTAATAATTTTAACATTTTTTAGTATGATATTAATTTTTCAATTTTTCTCCAAAAGACATTAATGAAAACTTTAAGATTACTAATTTCATTTTAGGTTAAAATTATTTGAGGGCAGTTTTGCTCAAAATTGGGCACTGATTGCCAAATGTTGACCCTGATAATCAAAAGCAGACTTCCTGTGTAATGCAACGTGTATACAGATTTTTTAAGTCTTCAGTATTAGGCGTCTCCAGATAAATAACAAAACTTTTTCTAAAACCACTCCCCCTTCTCAGGTAACTGTACGTTAAAAAATTGTTTCTCTCAAGATTTTACCTATATATTCCAATGAAACCCTGATCAGCCATTGCGGCCCTGCACTAGCCTCGGGGTCATACTTAGACGAAACTTGAATCTGTTCTAGCTGAGGATAATTACACAGGCGTTTCATCATTCCTGGCCAAGTGGTTCTTGAGAAGAAGATATTTAAAGGATACCATTAAATTTTCGCTAATTCATAACTATCTCCCCCTTTGAAAAGAACATGGCCCTTCATTTGTAAAAACTTGAATCCCCTTCATCCAAGGAAACTTAGTGGCAAATTTGGTTGAAATTGGCCCATTGGTTCTTGAGAAGATGAAAATGCGAAAAGTTTACAACGACGACGACAACAACAGCGAGAACGACGAAGACAATGGACAAATTTTTATCAGAATATCTCACTTGAGCCTTCGGCTCAGGTGAGCTAAAAATAAAATGTATGGACATAACAAACAATATTTAAGCTCAAAAGTCCATTTAAGAATACAAAATAGGAGCAGAGCAAACACAGGCCTCCAAAACAATAAAGGTGAGATCAGGTACCATGGAGGAGTGAACACCCTCCTGCCTACCGGTCACATCCGCCATTTCCTCCTTGTCATAACTAGGTAATAACGAAAAATTCCGACTTTAATTCAGTGTGTAAATAATGACTAAACCATTTATTTGTTGACTCATTGATAAACTATAATTGCATACAGGTCATTGTATCGACCATAGAACTTTTATATTTAAATAAAATTATGTGTTACAAATGGACATACCTCTTTCTCGTTCAAGTTTTTCAATCGCATCTGTGAAAGAAATTTTGCATTAAAACATTTTTTTGACTTGTAAAGTATTTTTAAAAGCAAGGAGACAAATAAAAAATGATCCTGTTATAATGAATATATATGTACTTAGAACATGAATGAAAAGTATACTGAATTGTCTCATAAATTTTAGAGTGATGCAACAAGCAATCACCAAGAGAAACCAATAATGACTAGATTTACAGACATTCCTTAAAATAATTTTTTCTCCCTTAGGGTGCCCATTCCTCATTAGCTTTATAAATTGGGACAAAATATGTTTTATACGCGTTTACGTCTTAATTTCAAATTAAAGGGTTTTTTTAAGAAACTATAGTGCACGTTGTGGCCAAAGTAGGTTTTAAGGATAAAGTTCAATAGAATTCAGGTTCACAGACGTGATTAAAAAATGCCGGTATATTTTATCTAAATATTAAAGTATCATATGGTAAAGATTGAAATTAAGGGTAAACTAGAGGCCCATGGGCCATATAACTCATGATCACCTGAGTAACTTTGGTCATGTTTTTCTTCACACAATTATCCCTCTTGTAATTCCAATTGTGATCCTGCTCTATCTTCGGGGGTCACGGTTTGAAAAATTTAAAATTAACGTTATCCCAAAATGTCTCCAGATAAGTTTAAGATTTTCTGGTCCAATGGCTCTTGAGAACATTTCTTTAAAAAGATTTTTCCTATACCCCCTGTATATTTTAATGTAAAACTTGGATTCCCTATTGTGGTTCCGCCCTAACTCCGGGGGAATTATTTGAATAATTTAGAATCTACATAACCCCGTGATACTTCCACATAAGCTTTCCTGGCCCAGTGGTTCTTCAGACGATTTTTAATATTTTTATATGAGCTAAAAATAACGAAGTGTTTTTCGATTGAAAGTTTTTATGACTGAAATTGTGAAACGATACAAGAACATGAATATCAATCAATCAGAGATACATTAGATGAATTAATTTAGGCGTATATACTCGCCTATAAGTCGGTCCGCCTATAAGTCGGTTGTATTTAATAAGCTTATATTTCAGAGGGACTGACCTCATATAATACCATTGTTTTTATAGCTCGCCTATAAGTCGGACACAGAGTTTTGGACCTGAGATTGACTCCCAAAAAACCGACTTATAGGCGAGTATATACGGTAATTATAAGGACACAATGTACACAATGTATTGTCTACGGATATTTTTCTTCTCTCGATCATTGTCGATGAGAACACGGTCAATTATCATGTTGTCACATGATCCTACCTCTGATGATTTTGAGTCCGTGTTTGCTCCTTTCCTGTATTGTTTGAATGGTATTTTTTCAAAACTTGAATATTGTTTATTATCTCCTTGTTTTATCTTGATGGAACCATAAAAAATAAACACAAGGACATTCATGAATATGTGCTGAATTCTGATTGGTCAACCAAACGATTGTAATGACTCTCAACTCTAAAATCAAAAGTCTTAATAAAGGTTTCCCTAATGAGTTACAATAACATGCGAAATATTTAATATAGTACAGAAACAATATGTGAAAACTTGATAATAATCAAAAAAAAAAAAAAAAAAAAAAGAGAGAGAGAGAGAGAGAGAGAGATTAGTTTATAAAAACAATTGATGAACAATTTTTGTTTTTACAAATTTATGATGAATAAATATATTTAAATATTTTTTAAAAACTACATACATTTTTCAATATTTGGTTTTTCAACATAAGATACTTCTGTACATTCAATTTTCTTAAGATCAATACATTTCTTCGGAATTTGCCTAAGAAACATTTGAAAGCTATGCGTAGAAGTGAAATGAATCCTATGTATACGTATACATGCATTTTAGGAAGATTTGTCAGCTTTAGATAGCTTTAAAAAGATGTCAATGAAAAAAGTAGTTTTTTAAATAATTTCTTGGGAAAGTTTTGTAAACATGACAGCAGGTCTCTTACAACCATTAACTATGTATGCTATAAATGTCATATCTGTGGTTGCAGCTTGTTCAGGGAGTCGGTTTTCGATCAGCAACGTGAAGAAATATATTGAATGTTAAAGAATAAACGTAATGTATAATTGATTTTCTCTCAGCCGGAAACTTTTAGGATCAGACAACTTTTTCTCCCACAAGCATATTGTGTATGATTACACATCTTATAAAACATCAAAGAAGAAAGAGAAGTTCATAATAACAAAGAGCAGCTAATAAAATATATAAAACGATAAGTACTCAAGCTCAGAAGTCCACCAATCAATACAAAAAAGGAGCAAAGCAAACACGGACCTCCAAAAGGATCAGGTGCAGTGAACATCCCCTGACGACCGATCACACCAACCGTGCGCTCCTTGTCATGATCGGGAAATTACAGGAAAAAATCCGTCGTTAATTCTTCATCAATTTGTCAAAAATTATCTTGTTTTTGAAATTGTACATATGTAGAACACTCTCTTGCGTAACAAATCAACTGAGAGAAATAAACTTAGTATGAGTTAAAATCCGCGAACTAAGGTAACGTTCTGCAAAACCATTTCTTAGAAATAGCTTGTTTACGCGAATACATACAAAAAATCAGTGAAAATGTCTACAAAGACTTCTGAACTTAGCTTACATTGAGAATTTTCATTTCTTACCAAACAGGAAATAATAAAACAACGGAAGGCCAACTTGGTGCTTTTGAATGAACTTGGCTCTAATTATTATTTTTATACATCATTAATTTTATCTCTGAAAGGTTATATTCTCATTTTTTAAAGAATTGATGAATTTCATATATTTGCGCATATCTTAAGGGTCAGGCAATTAACAATGTATAGAATTTTAATGAGAAAAGAAACAATCTGTACTTTTTATAATACGTTACCTGCTCGTGTAAGTGTCCGCCATACTGTCCACATCGTTAAAATTGCCTAGGGAATAATGTAAAGAAAGTCTAAATTTTGCAGGTCTACATGAACATTATAATTATGCATATAATTTTCTTTAGAATCTGATTAGAAAATTAAAAACAATTCTATTTTAATTAAATTTTTTATAAGGAAATGTTTAATGCAAGAATAAAATAACAAAAAAACTTTCATACAATTCAGAACATTTACCTTATCTGAACAAAGAAGAAAATAAAACAATTTCTTAGTTGGTATCCTTTTTATTCCAGAATATCCAATGCAAGGATAACAATCAAAACGAAAGTACAAATGGGAAATATAGATTGGAGGATCCCTTGAATGAACCTTGAACATGCGCACTCACACAACAACAGGAATGTATGTCAAGTTAAAGGTACAAAATTCCGTTTGTAAATGCCTAGTTGTTATTTACTTTTTCGTTTTAAGTCAGAGTAAGTTAAATATTATCATGAACAAATCTGTGAAACGTTCTTGTATGTCTTTGTGCATGTAAGTCAAATTGACAAAGCAATTTAATTTTAGGACGTGAGACACGTGATAAAATTGCCACTTAATTTGAGGAAGTCAGTATCCATTGCATATTGGTTAAAAGCAGCACAACAAAGATCTGATTATTCGTTCAGACATATGCTACCTTTAGTTATTCCAAATATGACAAGGTAATGTATTCTTCTACATTGAATGTATCATCCTGTAGATCTATTGATTGTTTAAAGGGTATAAGATATTTCAATTTACTTTTTAAAAATCAACTGAACACAATGGCTTTTCATATTTTGTTGAATTAAAAAAAAAAATCGGTGATAAGTCAAATATTTCATTCTGGCTTTTTTTCATCTCAAAACATTTTTTTCTGCAGACGTAACGTCCCTTTTTCATAATGGTTATTTAAGGAATCATTGTCTAGTTTGTATAGTATGCCAGGGCATCAACGATAGTGAAAAACATGGGATAATTTGCATAACGGGCGAATTATCCCAGTTTCCAATTATCGTTGATGTCCCTGGCATACTATACTAACTAGACAGTGATTCCTTATATTTCCATATCATTGTGAAATAAAATTGTAGATTTTAAAAATGTAGACCTAGATTTAATCTACATGAGGACTCACAAACCAATTTTAATTGTCCTCGCTCCACTGACGTCAAACACAAAGGCAGCCGCACGAGATTTATGTGCATAGTTGACCTCCTTGGCGTCAGACACAGAGACAGATGCGCACGAGATTTGCATGCATATTAGGCCTCCTTAGCTCCTGACCTATCGACCTGCCTAATTTACATTCCGGTAGAACTATCAAGAAATCAACTCCGGTAACCTAATAAGCTACATGTATCAGAGAGAAAAGGTTAGAAATGAAAATATATAATATATTATTTATTTACTGACATTAATGACAATCGAGTTTCGTCCATGATTCATTATCATGGTGATTTTGATAGGAGTATCTTCATTATCCTAATTATTATTTGCTAGTTGTTAAGTTTAGGTCATATCCATGGGAGCTTTTGTAATTTTTTGTGAATCATTAAAAATCATAATTTACAAAAAATTGTTATGAATAATGGATAAACATTGGGCTTATATTATTTCAAATACTGGTGTGAATCAGACTGATGGAACAGTCCAGTAGCCTGTTCACCCCTGTTTGAATAGTATAGCCTTCAGCTATATTAAAGGCTGCAGAGGCAGTTTCGAACATCCTTAAACCCATAGTAAGAAGTAAGCAGTTGAGAAAAAAAGAAAAAAGGAAATATTAGAAAAGAAAAAAAGTAAGGCTAAGGTACATATGTAGAGCACCGGTGAATATTTAGCCAAGCAAGTACAAGTACTTACAAGTAATCCTGAGTAAGGGTGAGGCACCAACTGCTCATTACAATAGGAACTTGGTTTCGGAACTGGGTGCAAGGAGCCCAGTCATAGTACATGGTTACAAAGAACCTCTAATTGTATCCCGCTGTTATATGTATAAAAAAAAAACAAGTATTCCCTGAAAATAACAAATAATCATTGTTGTAAGTAATATTGATTCCCGGTATTAATTATAAGCTAAGATAGAGCCAGAGGAAAAGTTCGTATATATTTAGGAAATATTAAGACCTCGTATCCCTTGAAAACGAACCCGTGGGAAACACGTTACAGAATATTTGAAAATTATTAGGTATGTTCGTTCATTTTAATTACTTTAGTAAAAAAAAAACACGATAAAATAGCATGATTTGCGAGAAACTTATGCTCCCGTACGTTATAAAGCGTAACCTGCTACGACTCAGGTTATACAGCATAACTTGTATTGCTATTTAAGTCATTTCATAAATGAAAAATATAAAAATTGGATAGAAATAATGGATTGAAATCTTAGGATGAGACAGACCCTTGACATGGTTTAAAATAGAAATAACTCAACTCTGAGGGCGAAGGAGACTCTTGTTCAGATTTTCTGTCCCCTAGACCAATACGCCTAGATCTGGACCGATACACCACTAAATGAAGGTGTATGATTTATACTAAGTATATAAAAACTCAAATGGTTTCATAGTTCCTGTCGTTAAAAACATAAGAGTTGTAAATCTTAAATATATTCTGAAAGGAAAAAGAAACGAATGATATACTTAAAAAGTAAATTAGTGCTATTATTTCTAATATATTTTGAATTATTCTCTTTACATATTTAAATCTTTAATCCATACGTTACCAAAATCTTCAGTGATTTTGACCAATAATTCTTGAGTTATTGAAACTATGACGGTAACCCAAATAGGTAAATTAAAAATTCTCATTTTCTCCCTTGCACGTCAGTAAAATACTCGATTCTCCTGTGCTCTGAGATTATCAGAGCATTTATCTCTCTCTAGGGATGCTATTCAACCCTTCCGTAATGAAAAAAGCTAAGTTGATAGAAAGTTGATTGAGAATTCTAAAGCCTGCAAACCCAATTGTTTAGTTTATCACAGAGATTTTCGATTGAGGAAAATAGGACAAAATTTACGTGTTGAGGTGATGTTTTTTAAAAAGTCTCGAAAGACATTACTTACAATTCTCCGTGTTGAACATGCTAGAAAAATTAGGAATATGACGTTACATGCGCGATTGAGAGTGACAACGACGTTTATTTTGAAGGATGAATTGTTAAGATTATGATTGCCTGCTGTATTACTGTCGGTTTCAGAGGCGGCATATGATGAAAAATCATGTCTTGATTTGACGCAATTACGCTCAAACGTCACTGTCACAGTTGGTAGGAAGGACACATTTTATGATACTCTCTGACAACTGAAAAATCTTCTATGGTGTAAAATTAAAAAACAAACTACACAGCAACATGTTATTGCTTTTTTAAATTTACTTATGCAATTCAATTACAAGACCCATCAGGCGTTACATGATTGCCAGAAATTCAGTCTTATTTACTTCAAATACGAGAAGCAATGTTCATGTTTTTGGTTTTCATCACTTTTCGGGAAACATTTGCAATTATTCGTAATTTATGATAAATGTTCACAAATAATGAAAAAAAAAATTCTTTGAATTTAATAAAAGTGTATTGTTTTTTAGGAATACGTCAGAGGAATCAGACATATCATTTCCTTTGAGAATAACGGCGCCAGTTGTGATTTTCTTCTTAGCCATTTTTGTTTGTTTTACGTATAGTAAGTGAACGAATTCACTCATATTTTGCTCTATACTTTATACATCTCTATAAGTAAGTAAGTAATTTATTTAATTGTAGTGACATGTGTACATAATTATATTCTTTTGATTACAGACTGTATAAAATAACTATCAACATCCGGCCCATCGGGCCTATATGCCACTTTAAACACAAAATTGAAATACAATATATAAAGAAAATAAATATATTTATGGTTAAGATTCATTTATTTATGGTATTTACTTTATTAATTATATTTATGGTTAAAATTGTTTTATACAGAGAAATGTAGGAGAAGATGCAAAGAATTCAAAGAAAGAAAGACAGGTATGAAAGCTTCATGTAATAAAGAATCGTTTAAAATTGTTTTATACAGAGAAATGTAGGAGAAAATGCAAATAATTCAAAGAAAGAAAGACATTTATAAAAGCTTCATGTAATAAAGAGAATCGTTTTGTTTTGTCCGTAAAATATTTAGTACTATCTTAACAAATAAACCAAATAATATGCATATTTATCATTATAATACATGCAAAAATTGAATATTTTCGTATATACTGAAACAAATCTCTCTATTATCTGATCAATACCAGTTATAGTGTAAATAGTTTTCTTTGAAGTTCAAAAAATAAAAATTTTCATAGCTGTAATTTTTGTAATAAAACAGTGCTAATATCAAACAGTGCTCAGGTAGAAAAAATCAAAATGTAAATGAAAGACAAAAAATATCCTCTGAAAGATACAACCTGAGACACCTAGGCGTGGCCTACTGGAAGTCTCTTCTTTTCATCAGGCAAAGGGGAAATATGTGATCCTTCATGTAACTAGATTTTAGCCCACTGTCCATCGTCCGTCCGTGTGTCTGTCAATCTGTAAACTTCAAACATTATCAACGTCTTCTTAAGAACCACTGCGACAAATTTAATCAAACATGGTACAAACATCATTAGGTGAACAGGAGTTTAAATTGTTAAAAATTTATGGATTAAGTTCCTTCCAAGGGGAGATAATCAACAAAAGACAAGAATTTAAATGCAGTAAAAATTCTTAATTGTTCAAATCATGACACCCGTTGGTACATTTAAGGCGGTGCCAGAGAAGAGAAGTTTCATATAAAAATAAATAGAAAAAATCCTCTTCTCAAGAACCACTGGACCAGAAAAAGCTGAAACTTATATTGCAACAACTTGCAGAGTCTAAATTGATCATATCATGACCCCAGGGGTAGAGCGGGACCACTGTAGGATATCCAAATATTACATTGAAATACACTTTACAGGAAACTCATTCAAAAATCTTCTTGTCCAGAACCACTCGGCCAGAAAAACTGAAACTTATGGGAAATCATCCTGAGATAGTACGTGTAGATTCTAAATTATTCAAATAATGCCTCCCGGGGGTAGGGCTGGGCTACATTAGGGATTCGAAATCAAATTAAACAACTATAAGGGAAGGAAATGTACTTACGATGTAAGCAAACATAATGTACAATCAATGGCAGGTAAGTGTAAATTCTCTACATTTGGAAAACTGTTAGGACAAAAACATGAAATATGTTATTGTATTACAGTCTAAAATTATTTTTACATTTAATTGGGTGTCTAAATGACAAAGTACTGTAGTAAATCTATAAAAATGAAATTAGGTTAAGATTTGAAAGCAACAGAAGCGACCGATAAAAGACACAATACATAGCGCAATCATCCTTTGTTAAAGAACAAAGTGATGAAAGTTACTCAGGTGAGCGATGTGGCCCATCTGCCTCTTATTTTTTAAATGTCAGTCATAAATAATTAGAAACTTGTCGAGCTTATAAAGAATATGTGAAATGACGACTTTACCAGATATTATTGAGAGCCCTTGGCCATCCAAGTGCTTGTCAGCAGCCTGTACCCGTTAAAAAATCATAATCAAAATTAATTGTTTCATATCGAACTATTAAGAAAAATAAACACTTAAACTTAGGGACAAATCATTCATTTGGTTATATGCACGTAACAAATTTTATTCTGTAAAAGTTTATATAGCAAAGTGTCACTTGCCTGTTTTTATTTCTCAATTTTATTATTTTTTTCTGAAAACTTAAGCAATATATACAGCCTAAGCGATTAAAAGTATAATTCAATTATAATTTAGTAAATTCTAATTAAAATACTTAAAAACTCCGACTAATATAAATACGAATTCAAAATAAGTATGCCAACACCAGAGTGCAATTGGCAGTTGCCAATGGATATTGTTTTTTTTTTTAAATCTTTATTCAACACTTTTAAACGTTCATATAGAATAAACATATAATTTAATATTAGTCATTCTTTTGAATGAGATTAATTGGACTTTTTTTGTTGTACTTTTCAGCTGAGATTTTGGTTCAGAAAGACGAAAAACAGACAACATCAGACAATATCTTCGCTTTGCAATATTTTATAAAAAAGGAATTTAATCTACAAGTTAACTTAGTCACCAAAATTCGGCCTGGTAGGAAATATTTGCTGCCCTGCAAACATCAAAACAGAATTCCCGAAGAAATTCAGCGTACTCTGAGGAAAATGGGGTTTCAAGGTAAATAGAATTAACAAGAATTAACCTACTTGGTCGTCGCATACCTTTTCAAACAGCGATGTTTCATACGCGTAACAGTATACTTCATTGCCATCACAATTGAATAACGTCAGAGTGACGCCGATTTGCGCGGTATCGCTCTCGCATATTGGATGGGTCTGTTTTACAAAACATTTACAATTTCAACCAATTTTTTATTCTTGTTTTAACTTTCTCTTTACATTGATATGAGAAAAGTTTAATCTCTTTAAGAAAGAATTGAACAGGATTTTTAATTCTATGCTAGCAATTTACTAAAGAATCAAAGTTGGCAAACGTTGACGATCAACTGCAATTTTTGGTCTTAGTCGTAAGTTCTTAGAACAACTCCTTGGCGAATAGATATAGACTTTGCATATTGACCCAGACGAATTTTTTCCGCAATTACTCTGGACCTACAATACACCACTTGTAAAAGCTACGTTCTCGCGAGAATAATGGCGAAAGCTCAATAAAAGACAGCAGACCTTGATTAAAATTATTTACATAAATATTGAAAATAAATACAATCATGTAGTACTAACCTGAATACGCATTAGAAGATTGGCTTGAAAAACGCTTTGCAGTGTAATTTGAATTTGCTGAGTAATTTGAATGCAACCAAAAAGAAATATTTAGTTATCTATATATACTGTGCATTTATCATCTTTAGTTTTCAACTTAAAAGTATAAAACAGATCACCAACACTGTGTTGGTGATCTGTTTTATACTTTTAAGTTTATAACTTTAGTTACAGACCCTATTGAATACCTTTCGGTATCCACACGTGAGAATCTTCCGCAATTTTAACCTCAAGGTGTTGGTCTCCAGCTTTTCTTTGTTTTGTATCTTTAGTTTTCGTTAAACCCTTATTTTCGTACTTTTTTCTTAATTCAGGAATGAATATTGCATGCAAAGTGTGAAAAGCAGCATTTTTCACTCTTCATAGTTATTATTTTAATTTGAAAATTTCAAATGAAACGAGTTCTTCTCGAAAAATTTTGGACAATATCAAACTACCTTATAGTTTTTCATCTGGAAATGTAATATAAACGTAATGTTATACTAAGTATGTAAAAGAAATGCGAAATATTCTCTCATAAAAACTTTTCTCTATCATGTAAAATTAATTTACTTACTAACATTTTTTTTGGGGGGGGGGGGGTTATGTTTGTTAAATGTTTTTTAATAATTTTTTTAACATAACTCTGTTTTTGCAAGATCAGCAAATGTGTTTTAAAATAAAAAAAAAACATTTTGCGGTCCGTTCTCCTTATATATAAGTAGAGTTGGTCATAGTTAAATCAACTGACTGTATTTAAATTTTTTTTTTGACAAGGACCAGTGGCAGATCATATACTTTTTTCTTTGACTGTCTTTCTTTTTTCTTTTTTTTTAATTTCTCTTTCAATTTCAGGAATAGAACCTCCAAGTAGTGTTTTTATTGTCATCATGAAAGAATGTGTGAAGGGAAAGGAAACAGCATATGCAAGAGAACTGGAAAATTCTTGTCTTCTGATGAAAATAAAACGGATCGCTTGCGTCTTTTATGAGGGATGTCTAATTTTTAATTCCAGCTTCAATGATAAAGCAAAAGAAGAAATCCGGTCATTTTTTTCATCTTAGTATTATTAATATTTCCACGAGTTAAAAAAAGCCTAATTCTTCATTAAGCCTTGAATACATGATTTGTCTATCAGGTACTATAATGTCTATACATTAGAAATTTGTGTGTGTTTTACTGTATTATGCATTACCAGTCATTTCCTGTTTCGAACTGGAAACTTCAAATTTTAAGAACTATACACATTTTACTGTTTCATGTAAACAAAATGTTAAATTATCAACTTAAACCACTAGCATGATTTTTAAATTGCACAAACTTCATCAGAAACACGATGCATGTATTTTCCTTTCAGGCAACTCCTTTATCCTTCTTCATACTTATTTTAAGAAGCCTTCTGTTTATTACATGTAAATGCTCAGCTTAATTATTTTCTTCTTTAAAATGATACAGTCTTGTTCAGGAACCAAAATGCTCACACAAAATAGATAAATATGATTATAAACACTTCATACATAATTTTTTCACTCTTAAATTATGTTTTTATCATTATTATTATTATCATTAAAAGTCATTCGAGTTCAAATTCATACATATAGAAAAATGCATCCCATATGCCGTGTGTGCTTGTGTTTTAAATTTAAGCATTATATTTAGATTTTTAGTAATGTTTTTTAAAGCAAATAAAATAGTTTTGAAAAAACTTTAAATTTTAATAGAGAACAGAAGAAATTTGATAAATAGTTATATATGAATTTTTAATATCCTTGCAAAATATTTTTTGGTCCATATGATAACTATGCTCCTTATTGGTTGAAGTGGAAATCATGGCCTAATGCTGTCCGTCTTTGCAAGTATATTTAGACTACGTCCAAGTCTTCACAAGTATATTTAGACAAGACCCAAGTCCTTGGACTGAAGACAAAAATATTTTCAATTTGCCTTTCCACGAAAGCTGCGGTACGTTCTGCTCTTTTGCATGGCAAAATAAAATACAAAGTATTTGTAGAGAAATGGAACGTTAAAACATTCGCAAATTGTTTAATATACTGGTATGTTTATTTATATTTTTAGAAATTATAATTTATTCTGCAAAAGAGTAGTGTCAAAGGTATCTTGAAAGAGCTAATAAGGATCTTTATTTAGAATCAGTGGTTTTGAACAAAGTAGTTTATTTCACGATCAATTACGAAATCCCAGAAGGCTCATTTGAGATTCAAGTTTTGAAATACGAGATTCGAAATTCGAGATTCGAAATTCGAGTTTCGAAATTCAAGATCCAAACTAGTTAACCAATCAAAAGCGGGTTCAACGTTTGATTACTCTCCTTTGTTATGTTTTTAATATCAAGAAATTGTTGAATACATTTATAACAAATGGGACATTTGCTAAAATCATATTGCAAGAAAAAAAATTTTGTATTAAAACGAAATAAAAATAAAATTCGGATTACATTTTGAAAAATACATATATAATTTTATTTTCTCATTAAATAAAATAGTAAATACGTATATATGGAATATTATATGGTCTTATCGTTGACTTGGGAATAAGTAGGTCAACTATTTTTTTTTATCAGATCATATCTGATGGAGAATGTTGTATTGATTATAATTAGATAAAAAATACTAGTATATTATGAATCGTCTCTACACTGCACAGTAATTCAAGGGTATATATTTCGTTACATTTGTAAAGGGTATATTTTTGCAGTGAGACTTGACTGCTGAATCGAGCTATAGCGTTATAAGGTTTCACGAGTATATTTTAGTCTTTGGTCATAAAGGTATGGTCAGAGACTAAAATTTAAAACCATAACGCTATAGTTCCGCATCTAATTTAGACTCATCTACTATTGATATTAGATGAAATAAATGCTGCATTTATTTAAAATTCATATTGGCAACCTGTATTGTACATTTATATATAATTTTTAATTATTTCAAGAAACTAAAGCCTTAGGTGAAGATAAGTAATTAAATACTTAATTTTTATGTATTTCCTCTATCAGGAAAACGATAGCGAGTTTTGTTTTTCAATATTGCGTCGCCTTTCAAATTTTACAATGCCATCAACCCCGGAATCAAAGTAGACAATACAAAAATATATTAACTCCTGATACATGTATTCTATTTAATATTTAAGAAGCCATAATATAAATTGAAGTATATCTTGCTGATCAAAAATAAAATGATCATTTACTTTTCCTTCTAATATATATAACACACTTTCTTGCATTGTGATTTAATCAAATGACTCATTTGTTATAAATATATTAAAAGATTTCTTGATAGTCAATCATAATAAAGGAAAGTAATCAAATGTTGAACCCGCTTTTGATTGGTTAATCTGGATCTTGAATCTCGAAACTCGGAATTCGAATCTCGAATTTCGAATCTCGTATTTGGAATCTCGAATTTCGTATTTCGAACCCCGAATCTCGAATGAGCCTTCTGGGCTTTCGTAATCAATCTTACATTATGCGGTAATTTTTTTTCGAGTTACATTTTAATGAGAAAAGTAAATGTTTTACACCATAAATCCTGGGTTTTTTATTCAGTGTGCGCTTTGGTTATAAAATGTGTGAGAAATGTTAAAAGCTTTGGTGATGTTGATTTACAAAAAAAAAAAAAAAACGTTTATTTCCGAAAAAGCTCTTTGGAGTTTGTAAGAATTCACAAATTGGCCATGTCGTCACCCAATTGAATTAAATGACCAATCAAAGGCCTGAAGGGCCATAATGGCTTACGTGCTTGACATGGATGTAAAATGTAAGGAAATGTAGTATACTAGAATATTACTTAGTGTTTCCTCAGAAATTTCTTACTGCAAGGGTGGGGGGTCGCTGAATTGACGGCCTGAGGCGTTTCTTGGCAGTTGAGTTTATTTTATCTAAATTCATATTTAAATGAAAAATACAAATTCACTAATAACCTTTTTTAAAGGTAAATAAAAGCTAAATATATAGATTTTGAACAAATTGTCAGTTTTTGCTTAAAATTATTCAACAATAGAGTTTTTCATATAAAAGAGATCTAATCACGAAAAATTGTTCTATTAAAATTTTCTATAAAGCCATTGTCTTTTTACTGTTTTATGTTACGGTATTGTGCTAATTTTGCTATCTACAAATAGGCCCCTAATGACCCTCCCTTATTTTTTTATGTATCTACTCTTGCAGTTATCTTGAAACTTTTTTGTTCTCATTATGTAGCACCAATGTAATGCTTACTGCATGTAGATACAAGGGTCATTCAAAAAGTTTTGTCCTTAGTGGAATAAAAAAATAAGGACATAATATAATTTGCATTTCTTTATTTCATTCCTTCAAAGTACTCTCCTTCAACACGTATACACTTTTTAAGTCGAGAAATCCACTACTGAAAAGCTTTCCTATATTCTTGTTCAGGCAGACCCTTCGCAAACTGATGAATTGCAGAGCCAAGTGATGACCTAGAGTTATAGCGTCTTCCAGCTAAATGTCTTTTAAGTTTTGGGAAGAGAAAAAAGTCACAAGGGGAAAGATCTGGAGAGTAAGCAGGATAGGGGATGACATTAACCCCTTCTTTACTGAGAAAATCTGTGACTAATTTGGACTTGTGGGCTGGAGCATTATCGTGCAACAAGAAGAGACCCTTAATACCAGTTTTTGGACGTTTGTTTTTGTATTGCTGTTTAAGTTTATGCAAAATTTTACATTTGTACATCTTTCCAGTAATACTTCTCTTCTTGGGAATAGGAAATTGTAATACAACACCCTCCCTATCAAAGAAAATGGCATAAAGAATCTTCTTGGTGCTCTGACAGCGTTTGGCTATCACTGAACGCTTTCCATGTTTTGTCATCCAGACTTTATTATTAAACCTTCTCTGCGGCTGAAAATAATGAACCCACGTTTCATCTCCTGTTACTAAGTCTGAAAATAGTCGATTTTTCCTGTTTTTGAATAGTTTGATTATTTTCTTCGCACATGAAACACGACTAGCTTTCTGTTCCTCATTCAGTAAATGAGGTATCCACCTTGCAGATATCTTCCTAAAACCGAGATCTAAGGTAAGAATTTTGTGAACTGCTCCCATTGATATCCCTACTATTCGAGCTAAATCTTTAACAGTGTATCTACCCTCTTTCTCCACTAAATCTTTGATTTTTAGCAAGTATTTTGCATTATTAACCGTTTCTGGTCTTCCGGATCGTACATCTTATTTAACAGTTTCTCTCCCATCTTTAAATTTTTTTCAGCCACCTGGAAACGGTTCTGTATGAAGGCTGTTGGTCTCCATAGATATTTTGTACCTCTTCAAATGTTTCCTTTGCTGATTTTTTAAGTTTAGCACAGGCTTTTAAGTAGCTTCTCATTTCTGCTGTTGTATTTACCTTCTTTCCCATGATGAAACTATAGAGTATCACGTGTAGGGTATTTTCAAAACTTGATAATTCTTCAAAAACTGAAGCAATTCTTTTTCTGCAAGGACAGTGTGGTTGATAATGAATTCAATGAACCATAAAAAGTGTGTTTGAAGTGATTTACGTTCATTTTCTTGTGGAAGACTTGGGAGGACAAAACTTTTTGAATGACCCTCGTATTGTCACTTGGAGCGCTTCTGAATAGTGTATTAGAAGCACATGCGTTGGAACTAAGTGCTTTCCAGAGTTCATAAAGTAAATTCAGAAACATTGATAATGTTAATCACACGTTTCATTTTCAGTACATGAATGCAAAAAATTGTCTTAAATATTATGTGTTTAAATGATGATTTTTTTTTTAGTGTCGGAGCATCTATGTTATTTATAGAACGACCTGCGAATGTTGGAAAATCCCACATGTACATCCTTTTACCGTTCGTACTATCTGACAGCCATCAGTTACATTTTATGGTTATTAATTAATATTTTCATCAACTACAAGCTTGATATTTAGTAATATATGCCAGTAATTAAATTGCAATGAACAAAAATTGGCAGTTAGGCTATTGCATCATACCCCGTGCCACGATACGCATTGAGTTTACAACATTGAGTTGGCGGGAGATCGTGATCGCGTTATTGCCAGGCAAAAACGGCCTTAGGAAATCACTGCTTTTAGCAGCTGTTTAAACAGTTTGTAAGGTAAAATACATTTAATCTGTGTTCCTACGAACTATCTGGCGCGATAACGTACTCCCAACAGAGTTCTCTTTCTTTCATTTAGATTGACTTACCTACACGGTGGCGCTGTTTACACATATGGTCAGAAGATATTCTTCCGCGTCCTCACAAGAGTTTATTCAATTTAGTTTTTTTTAATTTGGTTTACCTTGTCTTCAGTAGCGAAAATTAAATGAAAATAACAAGGTTTTTGATTAAGGACTTGGTAAGTAATTTTCACAACAAACGTAGAATAAAATTAAAGAAAAGTCGAGGACTATTTTATCTTGCTCATGTCTACTAGAATACACAGTGAACTCTTTGCCGTAAAAATACACCGGGAGCTATAATGGCTTCGTAAGCCATAAAAATATGTTATTTCATCACCAAATTAAATTAAGTGACTAAAAATTTGTCATTTTGTCACCCAATTAAATTAAGTGACTAAAAATTGGTCGTTAATCATTACACAAGCTGTGGTCAACATAACCAGCATATCGTGTACATGCAGTGACCAGAAAACCAATAGCGGCCCACGATTTAGTTACAGATGTACATGTATTACACGATGCATTTGGTTTTGTTACAATAGTTTTATAAAGAGTGCATGGCAACTTAAAGTTTGCAAATAGGAGAATCTTTAGCTACAGTACGATTTGCATATCAAGTTTCGCCCGGTTAGAAACTTGCGCATTACATGTTATAGTTGTGGCTGACTCACTTGTTTTGGTGTTTCTTTTGCTTACTCTTTTTTGTGATGTTTTGATTGTGACTGTCTTGTTTTAAAGATAATTTATTATAATCGTTTTGGAGGGATCGGACATTATCATATTTTACATAGATTAAATCCACATTCACAGATTATGAGTCGGATTCCCTTGTGTGTTAAATTGCTCACACTTATAATGAAAATAAAATAAAAAACACAAACCAGCTCTGTGTGAAAGTGTTTTATTTGATTGATAATTTTTTTAAACAAAAACTAGTCGCAGTGACTTTGCTTACCATTATAATAATAAGCATTATAATAAAAGTATGTATGTATCGTCTCGTATCCTGTTTTCGACCGCATTGTATTTTCGACCTATTTTAATTTCCCAATCTGCTTCCTGTGCAGATTTCGCGCGGTAAAACATGGAAAAATACCTTTAAAGCACAACTATAGTGAAAATACCCAAAATAATTAATTCAACGGAATTTCCCCGATGGTTTTAATCCGATGTCAGAAATTCTAGTCTTTTTACTCATGCACATTTTATCTGCTGATTAATCAAAGCCGTAATCTGTTAATTACAAATATTTTTGATGACATTTTTCTGAAAGAAAATTAAAATCTCTGTCAAAGAGACGCATGAATATTGAAATGAATGGGCGGATCAAACAATTTTTTCTTCTTCCTTAAATATGAGCACTTTCGTACTGAAAAAAACAACATAATTTTATTGATTTTTTATTTTTTTTTTTTGGAAATGCACAGCTACTGACAGATGGATTCAACCAACGAATAAATGTATTTGCAACCAAAATAATTTATGCAACCTGTTCAATGTTTTTTGAAGGACAGACAATCGTATTTTTATTGTTTGGAATATCCAATGGATATTTATAGAAAATACTGATTGGGCGTTGATACTATTGTGGTACCACAGCCCGACTCATCCGTGTACGACCTATCTCGACTAACATTGATCTCCCTGACCTCCATCTTGCCAGACGTCTGCTAGAAGGTGTCACAACAGTATTAATTTCTGCTATATATTCTTACCAAAAATGCGCAAGTTTGAGTAGATGTAACTAATTCAAAACAAACTTCTGAGAAGTTTCCTTTTCAGATCTTGTAAAACCATTCTTTATAAAGATTTTAGTACCAAAAAATACATAGCCATCCAGCGGGGCACGCAAGTTTGTTTCGGTCGAAGTCGAGCAGGTGCTTGAAAATCTAGTCCAGGGCCTAATCACTCCCCACTCTTGACAGTATATAGAAAAACCAGCACGCCCTAAATTTTAATAAATCTGGTCAATACAGGAAGTTTACATGTTGTTTTTCATCTCATAAAAAAAAATTCAGCTCCAGTCTCGTATCAAAATGTCCGAATCGGAAGGGAAGATTCCGGGATTATTTTCCGTCAGCCATGATTTGACGTGAACCAAAGTGTAATACTGTTATGACACCTGCAATTAAACTTAATTTTTTTCCCTGCCGGTATATTGCTATTTTCCCGATCTATGATGATTATTTAATGTAATTTACCAAGTTTCATAAAAATCCGTCCCAATATAGGAAAATTACGGGCAAAACTATGTGACAGGGGGCTTCGCGGTGAACACGGATTTCTAAAAATATGGCAAAAGTTGAACTGTATGTAATGATCTTGCGCGTTAAACTTGTGCGGTTTTTTCGTTTTAATTTTTTAATGGATGCATACTGATTCACATGAGGATGAAAAATTGATCAAAATAAGTTTGCTTTTTATAAGAGGGCGAAAGAAATAGTTTTTGTCATAAGGTTGGGGGGTGGGGTTAAAAAGAGCATCGAAAACATAAATATTATTGAAATATTAAGGTGTTTTCTGCTTAATTACGATTGATTTGCCTCAATAATTATTTTTTTCCGACCGGATTTCTTTATCTGTTACCAATGTGTTCCAAATAAACCGATATTTACACATATTGAGAATTTTTATTTTGCTCCGAGTGTGGTTTAAATTTTTTAAGCGGTTAGCTAGCTAACCGCTTTATGGCATGGGCTCCAAAAAACCGGAAACTTCCATAAGGCGCTACCTATCGACATCGCTTTATCGCACGTAACCTTATCCTTCTGCAACCAAAACCGGAAACTTCCACAAGGCGCTACCTATCGACAACGGTAACTTCAGCAAAGCGCTTCCTATGATTTGTATACTGTTGGCGTAATATGCCCCCTGGTGAGAGATTGACAATATGCTGTGTACGAAGAATGGCTATATTATAACGATTATATCGAATTCTTATTAGTATTTACCAAAGCATTGACAATACTTAGAACGTTACTTCAAAGAACTGAGAATTAGGTCCTTATTACATGTACATCGTGCGATCGCGATTTATAGCAACTGTTGGTTTATTTTTGAAAGTTGAACGATACGATTAATTATACAGCAGGTTGAAGGTTATTACAGACTGCAAAAACATCAGCAAATCTCTCGATCGAGTTTGATTGTCCTTGCCAAAGTATTAAGAAACACCATTTATTAAGTTAAGTAATACTAGTACCTGAAAAACGCTTTTATAAAAACACCGAATGCATCTGTAAGTTTTACACTTTTTGTAACGTATTTATGGAAACAATAGGATTACCTCCACAATGAAACGTTTGTTTTTCTTCTCTTTTCTTCTCTGTCTAATAAACAGATTATAAAAGCTCTGCTCCCAGGGGTAAATTCTCTACTCCGTCTTTGATAATTTATTACAAACGATCACAAGGGATCACTTACTTTTAGTTTTGAAAAAAAAATAATGGGGCACTTAAAGTAGTAAAATTAATTTTGAAAAAAAAATGGAGAAATATATATTAATTTTAATCAGCATTGTGATCCTTTTCTAAAAGTCAACCGATATTATTATTCACAGAAGAATGAGGTTAGAAAAATCTTGGCAATTAGCAAAAATTTAAAATATATACTTAATGCTTATTTATAAGTTTTGAAAATTTGATCAATTCCTAGGGAACGTATTATTTGCTGTGAAAATACTTTTTAAATTTGAATTTGTCCAATTTGTCGATTATTATTTTGAGCGTTTGAGAAGAATTAAATTAAAATATAGGTGTTTAGAGGCACATTGATAGAAAAGAAATCAGTGTATATTGTTTAACCGACATATTGAAGAAAGCGACACTGATAACTTCTTACGTTGCACTGATTTTTAGTGTACATTTGAATTTTTAAATACTAGTATTGATTGATTAGACAACTTTCCTTTTCACGTTTTATTTGAGAACAATATTGCATGAAGAGTATATGGCAAATACACATTATATGTCCTTATCTAGTCATATTGTGGAAGACTTCTTTTAAACGATTCTCATATACCATTTACTTTATTCGAACATTTACTTGCATGAAAAGTCAATAAAGTACATTTCATAACACTTGATAATCTTGTTCACTCGCCAGTCTTCCCGTAGAAGTAGTAGTTTATAATATTACTAAACGGAAGTATTGAGTATCTGTATCAAAATACAGAATGATCAATGATCGATTTAAGAAGAAAAGCTGCCTCCTGAAAGTTCAAGAGGTGGGATCCGTTGCCTAGAAGAAGTAAGCATCCCTCGTTGACAGGCTAATTATATAGCCGCGATGTGCCTACACAACCGAAGCTCTATGATATCAATTCACTTACAAAGTCTCTGCTCAGCCATCCTTTTTTCTCTGACTAGCCAGCTGTAGATCTACACTACTCCAAATCCATTAATCTAAAGAATTTAACTTGTCATTCTTTTAGTTGTTTGCTATAGTAGGCTTTACAATTACCTAATTTAAGATTAAATAGAGCATAAAAGACAATTAAATTTTCAACATCAACATAATTGTTTTCATCCAGAGAACAATTGGATGCCATCAAGAGAGAACTTTTAAAAATGCACTTCCTGTCTTTCAAACTGAAGAAATCTCATGCATTTCAATCTACACTGTAATTAAAATTTATTTAAATATTCCAAATCTGCTACCGCTTCTGAAACATCTAACATCCCATTCGGGGTCACATCAGAGCGACCTTTCGATTATAAATACATGTACAAGTAAACACAAACACTTTGGCCATGTAGATTCAAGCCTCGGTAAACAATTCTCAAATTAATTCCACGGCTACATATCATCATTATTGATACTGTCTTACGTTGAATTAAAGTAATTTTGGAATAAATTTCATGTAAAGTCTGCAGTCTGGCATCTGAACGTGAATAATGCAAACGAAAGAGCACAAACTATACAAGATACCCCACACGTCATACATAACACAGCTTTTGCAATGCATATTTTGTTTACTACAAAACTCCTCAGGTGTTTTGGTTCGGTGGTGAAAACAAGAAACCCATCTGAACTATAAGTCAAGATTTCGGAGGAACCATTTTCTTTGGCTAATCGAAGATTCACTCTTACATGACCCAAATAGGATGTTGTTAGATGTTTGAGAAGCAGTAGCGGATTCGGAACATCTAATTTTTATTAGACTGCATCCATCTGTGACATCAGTTTGGAATGTTATTGGTTTAAATTTACTATTAAATAAAGTATTACATAAACAGAATGTCTGGGTTTTTTTCTCTGATGACATTGGACAAAGATATGCATACTTAAATATCATCATTTTATGCACTTTTTTCCGTACATATTAGATGAAAGCATGCTAACCGCTTTTCAGTACTTTCAGTACTTTGATTTAATTTATAGATTTTAAAATTATCTATGAGTAAATAATGTTAACGAGTGTGATGGCAAGGTATTTTTTAAGTTGTTCTCTAAATTTCATGCATTTCTTTCAACCTGATACATCCAAATCAGGCCGTAGTGTGGCCAACATAATTTATTTTAGAGGAAATCTGGACTAATTTTCTATGC
Source organism: Saccostrea cuccullata (assembly GCF_032062105.1). Lineage (NCBI taxonomy): Eukaryota > Metazoa > Mollusca > Bivalvia > Ostreida > Ostreidae > Saccostrea > Saccostrea cuccullata. The sequence continues at coordinate 16,619 of NW_026938644.1, read as the reverse complement.
TCCATTAAACATGAACGAACAGCAATGACGGCCGAAAAATGCCATTATTTCTCATTTTCCGTCTAAACTCACAAAATAAAACCTTAATTCTCTGAATACAATATTTCTAAGTATTAAATTCGGTTTTACTGCAGGTGTCACAACAGTATTAATTTCTGCTATATATTCTTACCAAAAATGCGCAAGTTTGAGTAGATGTAACTAATTCAAAACAAACTTCTGTATGTACATGAGAATTGAGATTATAGGTAGATAAAAAAAAAAACGTGCAAATTAATTTTTTTTTATCAATGCATTAACTTTTAATTTCCAGTAACAAATAACTGAGCAAAAACTAATTTAACCATTTACATGGCAAATTTACGAATATCTAGTTTAAAAACTTGTCTCTTATTTACTTGTGTGAAGACATTGTGGGCGGTATTTCAAATTACTATTAAACAAGGAAAACTTACTTTGTTTATAAATGTGAGCATGGAAAATCTTTATTTGTATCAAATCTTCGTATTTTTCATAAACACATTTCAAGAAATTATTAGGTGACTTTCCTGCAGTCATTTAAATCGCGTCCTACTTTTCCCTGACCCACGTGTTTGTAGTAAAAAATAGACATGTAATAGACCATAATGCTTTTCAATTCATTCACTGAATTGGGTCACTGTTTGCTGTGAGCACCTCTGTGCGCAATGGCAACAACATCCATACATATAAGGTAGTTTCTTCGACCTGTTTAATTATTGAATCTTCTGTTTAATTAGTTACCCACAAAAATATATCCCCACGAACCAACAAAATTTTGCTTACAAACGAACATTGAACCTACGAATTAAAATGATTCCACAAAATACAATGACAGTTATATACATTTGGGCCACCTTTAGAAAATTGTGGTAAGACTTCTCCTGACCTTTCTTTTACAATGAAAAAAATGGCGACTGACGCTATTCCTCCGCGCATTCACAACCAATTCAGCTCAGTTCTACATTAGGAGATCAGCCCCAAATTTAAATTTGGCCTGTAAAAAAAAAATTCAAAGTGTGTAACTTTTCAAAGTGCGCTGTAACAATGCATATTTAGACCATTTTAGTTCCTTACCTATCGAATTGCCTAATTTATCACAGAAAAAATAGAAATATGAACAAATCAATATTCATAAACATGTTATTTCATAAATATGTTTTTGATAGCTGATAGATTTATGCTCTGTTAGGCACGTTATATATGACTTTATAATAACATTAACACAATTACTCAAGCTTTTCAGAAGAATTAGAACGATCATCCATTGATGAAATAAATCACTGAAAGAATGTGATAATCATTTTTCTATGCACGGAGTTATATCTCCAAGTGGTGTAACCCTGAGGGAATTCAATCTTGAAAAATCTAGTGATTACTTTTAATTTGTTAACTTAAGGCATACCTTTACTCAGATGACCAAAAATTCCACTGATAAGAACGAAAAACCATCTATTGCACATTGTACACCTATGATTCTTGTGTTAAATTTCAATTTCAAATAACTAGGTCAATGACCTACTTTTCATGCTAGTGGCCCCTGAGTATTTCTCGGGAAATACCCCAATTTTTAGCTCTTCTGAGCCAAAGGCTCAAAGAGCTAATGCTATGGCCATTTGTGCGGTGTGCGTCGTGCGGTGTGCGGTGTGCGTTAACTTTTTAGAATATGGGCCATAACTCAAGAACCCCTTGGCAAATTATTGTAAAATTTGTCACAGGGTATCCTTAGCCCAAGGGCTACCACTTATACTGAAATTACGGGTGGGACCCTAAAACAAGGGGAGATAATCACGAAAAAAAAAAACCCAAAAGTACTGGTTGCTAAAAAATCTTCTTCTCCAGAACCACCAGGCAGATTTTCACCAAACTTGCATACAAGGGTCAGGATATGTTGAAGATAAAAAATTGTTCTAGGCATGACCCTGGGGCAAAGGGCGTGGTCTCAAGGTCACTTCAAAGTTGACCAAAATTTACACTCATTAAAAACGTTGATATTTTGCTTACTATAAAGACTAGGATCATCAAATCTTGTAAGTTAATGCATCTCAGGACTTGACATCATGTTAATACAAAAGTAGGTCACGGTGACCTACTTTTAAAATTTTACGGGGTTTTGTTTTCAAATTGATTTGGAGGCATATTTTGGACACTTTAACTCTTTACAACTTACAGAATTGCTGTGCAACATACATTGAATCCTCGCGTCATAGAAATATTACTTTACCATTTCCCCGCAAGCACTTAATAGCGGGGTACAAATTTCTCTAAAGTTAAGCGTGAATAATATTCTGAAAAAATATTTTAATTAGAAAATAACTTTTCTTGTTTTATGAGATTCAAGCAAGTATAAAATAGTTGGAATTTGGCAATAAATTGAAGATTAAATGAACATTTTAAAGTGCGTGAAAATGCGTGATTGCGGGGAAACGGTAAATGCGTGATTTTGCGTTAGAAATAGGAAATGGTATATGCGTTAAAATGCGTGACTGCGGGGAAGGGTGTTAAGGCCTATGATCATAAAACTTTGTCAGTTGGTGCATCTTGGGTCCACAAACAACATCAACTTAAAAGTAGGTCATCGTGACCTACTTTTTGAACTTTATGGCTAATCTTTTCTAAAACATTTAATCCCATTATTTCAGACACCGAGAGGTTTAGAATCACCAAATCTTGTAAGCTGATGCATCTATAGGCCTTAAAACATATTTATTAAAAAGTAGGTCACTGTGACCTACTTTTTGAACTTTGCAGGCATTTGTTTTCAAATTGTTTAAAAGGCATATTTTGAATACTATAAGACTAATGATCATCAAATTTTGTCAGTTGATGCATCTTTGGTCTTCAGAAAATGTCGACCAAAAAGTAGGTCACTGTGACCTAATTTTGACATTTTATGGCTGGATTTAAGTATCTCGGGTACTAATTGGCTTAGAATCATCAAACTTTGTCAGTAGATGCATCTTGGGTTTTCGGAGATTAACGACCAAAAAGTAGGTCATAGTGACCTACTTTTGACATTTTATGGCTATAATTTAGTATCTCATGTACTTATTGGCTTAGAATCATCAAACTTTGTCATTCGATGTATCTTGGGTTTTCGGAGCATGTCAACCAAAAAGTAGGTCACAGTGACCTACTTTTGACATTTTATGGCTAGTTTTATGTATCTCAGGTACTAACTGGTTTAGAATCATCAAATTGAGTAAATGTCATCCTTAATACAAACTCGATGAATTTCAAATAAGTGGATATTTTGACAACACAATTAATTTACAATAAACTTGCAAACACGATAACCATAATAACTGTTATTCAAAGTACAAAATTAAGTACATCTCAGTCATTATAGTTTATGTAATTTCAATTGGAATGCAAACAGACAACAGGGTCAATAATACACACTGTACTTTTCCGATACAATGAGATACCAATAATTAACTGTGACATTAGAGTGAATTTACAAATCACCGATCAAATGTTCAAAATTAATTAAACAGGGAAAATGTCTTGGATTATATTTCTTTATATGAGTGAGTATCTAAAAAAATGTTGATAGTATACTTAAACACTGTTCATTTCGTGCTCTTTTTAAAGGGACATGGACACAGTTTCAGCTAAAAACTTTAATTTTGCTTTTGATTTTTTTTTATGTTTACAAATATTAAATTAAAGAACTTCGAATGATCATCGAAATTTTTAATTTCAGCTGTTGAGATACAAGACAGATTTAGAACTCCAAATTTTTGTTATGTAAACAGGTTTTATGCCATCTTTGGTTTACATAAGTTAATAATACTAATATACATCTATGTTCGATCAAAGCAGATTTTTGTTCATAAAAACGTTAATTCTAAATACAATTAGACACTTTCTACTGATTTTCTGAATCTTGTTTTATTATAAATATAATATTTTCTACACGTAAACAAAAACAAGACACGAGCTTTGTTTCCATTATGAAAAATTATAAGTTCTGTATCTCCTTTGTAAATTGACAAATAATTATTGTAAATCTTTGCTGCCTAATCATTTGATTTACCATAGAAAGGAAATATTAACATCAAAATTGGTTTTTAAAAACAATTCAGTTGAAACTGTGTCTATGTCCCTTTAGAGATTAAAAAAGATTGAAACAACTTTAAAACACATTTACTCCTTTCTTAAAATTAATTTTTAACATCAAATAAATGAACAAATTTTTCATTGTAGTACCTTTCCGGGTAATGGGAGTTAAAGGCAGTGAATTTCAACATTTTACTTTACACCGAGCAACTCGTGGCAACTACAACGATCTCGTTTCTTTTGCGATTGAGGCCAAGAAAGTAGTCTCTGTGATAAAATGCTCTGCTTCCTGCTTAACAAATAAATATTGTGCTTCGTTAGTTTTCGATTCGGATTCCAAACAATGTTATTTGCTGTCACGAGGAATCTCCCTGAATGATCCATCAAAATCTTATCTTTCAACAAACTTAATAGCTTATACACGGGGTGGGTATCTATTTCTTGATAATGATACCTACATAACATCTATTGAAAGTTTTTAAAGTTGTACATAAGCAAGTTCATGCCGTTTTTCCTTTTACAAAAAATGAACTCGGTGGAGTAAAATTAGATTAAAGAAGAAAATGATATTGATTAGGGCATACTATTAAAAAATCGCAAAAAATTGTCTCTGAATGATGTATTTAAATAGAAAATTTGACGGTTTAATTTGATTAAATGAGTCTTATCAATAAATAATTAAAACTAGCTTTCATTTAGTTTTGGATAATAAATGAGGTGATTGGAATATAAGATATTGAGCAAAATGCATTGACCCTTCAAACTAACCAAACATAATTATAGCAAGAACAAACCACTTCTACTTTCAGATATTCCTAAGTGCTCTGTGGGATATGAAGAATCGCCCTTTGTTCCGGATACCTGTTTCAAGGCACACCACGACCAAAAAAACAAAGAAGATGCAGAGGAAGAATGTAAAAGGATAATGGATTCCTTGTACAGATTGATTCAGTTGCGAAACATTATGCAGTGATACAATTTATGCAAAGCATTACCGGAAGTGCAGGTAAGTCCTACGCCATTTTCTTTTACATAACTATGAAATAGGATGATATACAAAGAGATAAAAATTGATTGATATTTGTTTTTTACATCCCTGCATTCGAATCTAAGTTAAAATTGTTTATTATTAAGTCTATTCATGCAAACCATGCATACAGAATCAACAATTGTACAGGAATCTAGCAATGATAACAAGGAAAAAAAATTTTCAGGCCTCCTTTTCTTTATTGACGGAAGTGACGAAATTGTCGAAGACGACTGGCGCCTCAGTGACGGAAGGCCTTTATACATACAATGGCATATCGGGGAACCTGCTCTTTGCTGCAAAGAATTCGAAGACTGCATGTTATTACTTGGGAATGGCTATAACAACGATGTTGACTGCACTTCAAAGTCAGGATTCCTGTGTGAACAGCGTTTTCAAATTATCTAGGCTCTCCCTAACAATATTCTGCTTCTTCCGTACATGTATTACCACCGTCTGAAAAATCATAAATACCATAGGGTGGTCGTCAGAACGTTTGTTACACTTGGAAATACATACATTTAATCTTTTATCTCCATACAAATGAATAAAATTTAATCAGTCTTTCACAGAAACTTTATTATTTTACCATTTTCAGGTATCACTTTAATTTTTTGATAAGGAAGTTAAATATGGATAGCCATAACAAAATATTGAAGTGACTATTTGCTACTAAATATTGGGGTACCCATTTGTTATCCACAACTACCCCTATGCCACAGAAAAACATTAAATGAGGCCTTCGTAGAATCGTTATAACAAAGTTCCATTGTATATAGGTCTCACTTTGGGGGGAGGGGGTCCATTGTGCAGCTCCAGTTTTATGTTCTGTGAGGATTAAAAATGGAGGTTTCTCGTATCAAATGCACTTTGCCAGTATACTCTTATAGAAGCATTGGGGGTATATATTTTTATCCTTCTTGTTCATTAGAACTTCACCGAGTCTTAAAAAGTATGCTTTATACAATTTAAAGGCACTTATTATAATATTAATATATGTAACACAATCACAGGTTATGTAACCTTTTTTTAAATGTAATAAGTATAATACATGATTATTGCATATATATTGTATCTTGATTGTGACATTTTTGCTAATGGGCATCTTTTTAGTGTACTTTAATCAGCGATGATAAATATAGGGCATCAGTGGCTTATGTAGGACACTCTTTTGTTAATTTACAAATACCAATTGATATAATTCCTGCAGTATCTATTAATAAGAAATACAAACAAATTGTATTTCAATAGCCAATGACAGAGTATAATCATAATAAAGCTTTTATGTAGTGCTGAATTATTTTCAATTAGCTGAGTCAATATTTTATATCAGAATAGAAAATATTTAGATTTTCTTGATAGAGCCAATTTAAAAAAGAAAAGGGAAATTAATAACACCGATATTTAAGCTAATGAATAATTTTTCTAACGGTCAATAAGCCATTTTGACATTACAAATAGCCGATACATTTACATCATTCATAGAATAAAATGTTAGATAGACGACTTTTTTCCCAGTCGAAAATCTGTGGGACTAATTGGATGTTAGGGTCTGAGGACTGAAGATGTCCATGTAGAGGAGATTCAATATTTTGAGTGACGCACAAATTATATTTGCAAATTTTTATTTCATTTTTGGGGGAACAATAATATGAATTTTAATAATTTGTGCATTTTAAGTCAAAATCAATAGATATTTTGGTAAATTGATGATGAAAGATGGTTTAAATCTTAAACTTCTCTTACCTATGCAGCATTATGCCTTCATAACCTGCATATAGAGTTTGTATCTCTCAGTTGATTTGATACACAAGAGCATGCTCTATGTATGTACAATTTCTTAAACGAGGTAAATTATTGTCAAACAAGGTAATGAAACAAGAATATATCTTGTTTTGTTTAAAGTTATCATTTCGTAAGTTCTACGATCGAAACCATGACCTTGTCAGCAAATGCAATTTTTACTGAGTCAATGCTGACTGATGAATTCACATTAATTATTAGTCCATTATGTATGCATTTCATTGACAACGGACGTTTTTGCAATTTTTCTATCATGATGAGGAGCACACGGCGGGTGTGACCGGTCGGCAAGGGATGCTCACTCCCCCACTGCACCTGATCCCACCTTTGATGATCTGTGTTTGCTCTGCTTCTCTTTTGTATTGTTTATTGGACTTTTGAGCTTGAATATTGTTCGTTGTCCCTATATATTTCATTGTGAAACAATAAATGCTGAAAAAAAACTTAGCATTTAACACATACATGTAGCATTTAAACACTTCAAAAGTTCACCTATGATTCTTTTCCCTATTAGTATATTTCGTACGTTTTGGTAAAATGTACCATGTAAAACGCATAACTTTTGTCGGAGATAGTCTTTAATCGAAACAATTCCGGGGAAAACGTTGATCTTGCACAATTAATTTTTATGCACATGTATACGTGAACATAATAATTCATAATTATTTTAAGTTTTTTAATTAGTTTTATTTACATAATGAATAAAAATCATTGGAAAAGTGTTAAAATGTATAGTAAAGCAGATATAGATCTAATGTTGGTAAATATTTGATTGGCATTTGTTGTCCTCTGCCTTTGCGAAAGCGATGAAACATGATACAGGTATGGTAACTTATTCATCAACCAGTTTGTAAGTCGGTCCGTTTGTCACAAAAAATAACCTTGATCATAACTTTAGAATGACTCATATTAATAAGTACGTTACCTGTGACCATTAAAACAAAAATCTAAGAGATTTGACCCTTTGACCTTGACCTTGAAGTTAAACCTTTTTTTTTTTTTTAATTTTTCACCATTAATCATAACTATTGAAATAGAAATGATATGGATATCATTTTAGACGTATTTATTACCTACGACATTAATAAATGCAGTACATGTATAAAATGTTTTCTTACCAAGTAATCTTGACCATGAAGTATGGCCTACTTTAAAAGTATTTTTTTTCTTTTAACTTTTAATTTAGAAAAAGGAGGGATGTAATACTTGACATGCGCACATATGTAACCTTAAAAGATGTTTCCGAATAGTCTATGGTCATTGACCCTTGACTTGACCTTCATGTGTGATCAGATTTAGCAAAAAAAATGTTTTAATGACAAATGTTAAGTGTTCATATATATTTGACACAATATGCCATAAAAAATGTCATATCACCAACTAAGACACCAGAAGCGGGGGACCACAATTGTTCTCTTTTTTTTTTAGTTTGTTTTCTGTTTAAGTCTCTATCGAGGTGTTTCAATAATATGGATCTAAACCATCACTTGCCGTCAGAAAGCTGCAAATTTTGACCTTCATTCGGCACTCAGAGCCATTGTGTAGCGAGGGATCTTCTTTGCCAGAATCCATTGCGACTTGGAACCTGGGTTAATAGGTTTCTTCCAAAGGGTAGGTCTCCACGCCCCACACTCTTTAACCTAAGAGGTTGGATCAGGTGCCATGAAAGAGTAAGCATCTGTGCCGACCAGTCAAACTCGCTTCTCTTTGTCATGATCGATAAAATCCCTGGAAAAATCGGTAGACAATTCAGTGTGTAGATAATGGCTTAAAGATTAGTAAGTAAAATGTAATTCTGCATTTAACTTATTAATGGATTATATGTGCATATCATTGTATCGACCATTGGACTTGCGAAATGATTACTTTTAAACGAGACTGCTGATATTCTTATTTCTTCAACCTGTTTATCAATATTTTACGTAATTTTAGAAATTCTCCACGTATATGCGTAGGGCATGCCCTTACAAATGATCCGTATTTGGAAAAAACATGAAATAAGTTATTGTATTACAATCTAAAATTGTTTTTAACATTTAAATTGGGTGTCTAATTGACAGACCTCTGTAATAAATGTATAAAATGAAATTATGTTCAGATTTAAACGCAACAAAAGCGACCGAAAAGACCCAAAACTCAGCGTATAGTGCAGTCATCCTATATATATAGGGATACACAGGAAAATCTTGAAAAATCTTTCCATGTTTAGATTAGAATTTTGTTTAGGAATATATATCAGAACCTTTTAATTTTTTTCTATGGAGAGCAATGATTAAGCATTTTGATTCCACAGGTAGTTTAGATACAAAGGACAAGTGCACTTTAGCAATACTTAATGGGCCCTTTTTAGGTACCGTTTTACTTTAGAATATATTACCAAATCGTTTTCTTTTGATAATAGTTTAGATACTATGGATGTTTCTAATTAAAAAGCACGTTAAGCATCACCTAAATCAGCATGGATTTGAAACCATTGAATATTTTTAAATGCCCATGGATACCCTAAATCCGGAAAAGCCGTACCGAACCTTCTTTGAGTTTCGTTTATGTAAATCAAGGGAAAGAGAATCTAAATCGACACTTGAACAATCTGATGGTGGATCACAGTCGAGCGCGTTTGCAGAATGTTATTTCTTGAGCCAAATCTGTTTTAAAAATTGATTGAAGTTGTGTAGTTGACTGAAGTCATTATGATCAAACTAAAAAATTGGTACTGAGTTTCTTGCATTTGAAAGAAAATACAATAATAGATTCATTGAATTTTGAGATAAAAAAGGAGTGTTTAGTGGCTTTTGTTTCATTATCTAGTATGATTCTTAAAAAATATTTGATACTTTTATGAACAACACTAAACTCTCTTTACCCTCCTGTGTTCTTAAAAACAAATACATACAAATATCTCTCAGCGACTTTGCCTTAATGATGCAAAACTGACTTGTCTATGTTTTACAGTGAGCTCCTTTAAGGAATGTTTACCTGGGTAGAACTCACGTGACTATCAGTATTTTAAATAATTCATTCCACACGTGGGTAATCGTTCACGGTAGCCCAGTGGTAGAGCGTTCGCTTCGTGATCGGGAGGCCCGCGTTCGATTCTCGTTCGCGGCGCCGCGTCAAACCTAAGACGTAAAAATAGGTAGTGACTGTTCCTTCGCCAAGCGCTCGGCATCAGAAGAGAAAGTCACGGGTCTTTCGGATATGACCTTAAAATCAGAGGTCCAGTGTCACGGTAGTAGCTGGTAGCCGCACGATAAAGAACCCTCACTGCTCAATGGCCCTGAGTGCCGAGTATAGGTCTAAATTTGAAGCCCTTCACCGGCATACGGTGACCTCTCCATATGAGTGAAAAATTATCGAGAGGGACGTTAAACAATATACAATCAATCAATCAATCCACACGTGGGTTCAACATGGGTCATACAGGTAAAAAGCTCTCACTTGCTATAGGAAAAACATTGTACCTTTTATACTTTTTTAATATTTTAAGAACCAGCCTAATCGTATACAAATTTCCCTCTTTCACATAAGTTTTACAAATGTATTATTCGTCTTTTTTCATTCGCACAAGTTTCTTCTTAAAAAACAAATACATACAAATATCTCTCAGCGGCACGACTTTGACTTAATGATGCAAAACTGACTTGTCTATGTTTTACAGTGAGCTCCTTTGAGGAATGTTTACATGGGTAGAACTCACATGACTATCAGTATTTTAAATGATTTATTCCACACGTGGGCTACCGTTCACGGTAGCCCAGTGGTAGAGCGTTCGCTTCGTGATCGGGAGGCCCGGGTTCGATCCTCGTTCGCGGCGCCGCGTCAAACCTAAGACGTAAAAATAGGTAGTGACTGTTTCTTCGCCAAGTGAAAAACTTACTTTTGGATTCAAGACAATATTAAGATATATAGACTATGTATTATCAATTATTAATTGATAATACCATCCATGTGTTGAATCGATGTACACCAGAAAACTTTGGAAAAAAGCACAGAGTCTGAAATGTTGGTTTCGTATTTGAATATTTATTATAAGAAAACGTTAATTACATATATTATGTAACAACATTTTTTGATAATTGATTGACTAACATTTCAATGGTCAATTTCGCTTCCTTATGTAGCAATATGCATTTGGGGTTTACATCTATCAATTGATTCGATTTGCAAGAGCATGGTCTACCAGGTCTGGACGATTTCTAAATATGGAAATCAAGAACGATAACCGCAAGTTGCTATAAAAATATTTCCTAAACAAATCAGATGGTTTTCTGTCCAATCAGAAAACAGGATTGTGACACACCTATGAAAAACCGTAAACAAAGAGCGCAAGTACACGTGGATTTTCTTTTTTCGTGAAAAAGATTTTTTTGATAATTTTTTTTGGAAATCAAATTAGATGTATAGGTTAAAAAAGATATTTATGACATTTCTACCGTGAACAAGCGATTATTTTCAGACATTTTACGACACAATGACTACTTCAAAACTTAAAAAATTAATCGACATTTCCCGTTTTCTAAGGAAATGAAATAATCTCATTTAAGACATAATTTCATTAAAAACTCTTGTTAATCTAATCGTCCACATATATATACTCTCTACATTTCATTATAATATCTTTTTGATAACCATATGCAGAGAAACGTTTAAAGCTGAAAATTTAAACTCCACCGGTTATGCGACAGAGAATCGCATAAAATACATGAAGTTTTCATGCGTCCATCTAGCTTCAAGTCAATAGAAAGCAAAATGGCTGGACTTCTTGTGTTGTTGGCGTTTCTTATGTTTCCTGGATCAGGAAAGTTTGCACTTACATATGAAAATACTCTCACCGACGAAATAATTAAATTGATTTTGTATGTGTGCAAATATGTACTTGCGCACAAATGTTTGCATTTCTCTTTATCATGCGGTCATTTTTTTTATTTGTTAAGATTTGTATTCAAGATACTACATGATTGTATTATAAATTAATAATACATGCTTATAATTGGTGATATTGTTTCTTCATTGCATTCATTGGTGTTGATGTACATTTTCTGACAAAATAAAGAAAGAAATGCTTTTTTTTATTTTATCTGTTAAAAGATAAAAATTTTTAATAAACTAGAATTAAACAAAATGCATTCCATGCATATGTCATTTGCCATACCCAATTTATGATACTGTCATTATGCTGTAAAATGTCTGAAAATAATCGCTTGTTCACAGTAGATATGTAGTAAATATCTCTTTTAACCTATACATCTAATTTGATTTCAAAAAAAATTTTCAAAAAAATCTTTTTCACGAAAAAAGAAAATCCACGTGTACTTGCGCTCTTTGTTTACGGTTTTTCATAGGTGTGTCACAATGCTGTTTTCTGATTGGACAGAAAACCATCTGATGTGTTTAGGAAATATTTTTATAGCAACTTGCGGTTATCGTTCTTGACTTCCATATTTTAGAAATCGTCCAGACCTGCCTACATGCTGATAATTTCTTTTTTTAAAGACAAGCTACTGACAAAAAAAGTATGACAAAGGGAATTTAAAAGTATAATTCAAAGTCATCATTTCGCATGTTCTATATGATCGATACAATGACCAGGGTATACATACAATATTTCATGAAGCCAAATCCTGTTTTTTCTCTTTTCATGTTAAATGTTAGAGCACGAAAATAATCTCATGTTTATTTCGAATTTATCAGTAATACGACGTTTTAAATTTACTTTCTCTACTTTTGTTTATTTAAAACTTTGACATTGAAAAAATAAAATAAAGCGTATTGTTTCGATCAAGATAAATTTTCAAAACTTACTATAAGAGCTACAAGAGGGATTATTTCTTAACTTTTAATTCTTATTCTTTCGCGATTTTTAGAAAGATCTGAAAAAATTTCAGATAAACAAATCGCCTAACAGAACAAAACATCAATACACACGTATATATGTCATATCACGAATAATGCTTAAGATATTATACTAAACTATTTTAAAGAACACGCGATAATTCAATCTTTTTCAAACGTGACATCCCGCTTTACCCAGTTCTGATTCGTATAATCCAATATAGAGGGGGGAAGTTATGTAATCTTTAAATGTAGGACCAGTGTTAAATTCTCCTATGACGAAAAAGATTATATAATTGCTGTTTTTATTTATCTTGCAGTGCTGTGTTTGCAGTCATCAGCATGGTTTTATTTTTTTTTTCAATTGCTTAGAAATTACTGACAATAACAGATGTAAAAAAAAAACAGGAAGGAATCGCATCCTGTGAATTATTGATTCAGCCGGAACTACATTACCAAGGTCATTAAAAGTAAATTAACAGATATTGTATTGCGATTTTTAAAGTTGTTTATTGTGTTTGTACGTTCTCACATTACTTTTACATTGGGAAACTTTTGATGTCTAACAACTATAGACATTGTCTCATATGTTATTCCGTTTTCCTGCATCAGTCAAGTCTTTTAAATACACCGTATAATACCAAGCCTTGTATTCTAATGTAAAGGTGTAATTCCAAGGTAAGCATATCTTATTTATCATTTTATAATTTACAACAGAATTCAATTTCTTAGAAAAAAATATTTATTCATATGAAGAATACCATGATTTCTTTATTTTATTCTTAAGCATGAGACTAAAAATTTAAATTGTCCAATTAATTGGATTTTGTTAAGGTCACTAACCTGACTTAGCTGATGTAGATGAAGTAAAATAGCCAAAATATCTAGGAATTTCCGTTTCTCATTTTAAATCAACAATTATACACTGTAAATGTATTACATTTGGAAGGTACGATATTTGGTGGAACTTTTTTTTTTTTTATCAAGTAGGCATATTTTTGATTTAGCGATTTCACAAACATCAAAATGACTATTGAGGGATAAATTATTTTCTCTCAGCTTTTTAAAAAAAGTTTTTCGCAATTATTTTCCCTCTGTTTTCCTAAAAGTTGTTCAATACAGGAAACAAGCTGTGGGAATTGAATATACATGTACATCATTGAAAAACCAAAGAAATCTGAGATAATCAAACTTGGATGTGCATTATTCCTATGATTTAAATATTGTCAATGTGTTCAAAAGAGTATTAACGTCTACTTTATCCTTTATTAGATAAATCCACAATGATCCAATCATTGAAAACGTTTCCATTAGTGAGAGACCGTCAGACCGCGAGAAAGCATAAAAACACAAAGGCCCCTGCTTTGGGACTATTGAATTTTTTTATCTTTAACTAGGTTGATTAAATTGATGTCTGTATGAATATTTTTATTATAGCAAATGAAAATCATCAAGCTTTGAAAGATGACCCTTAATTTCTGATATGTCCAGAACTAAGTTGTCTTTGTTCTTCATCCTTGCGATTGGTAAGTATGGGCGTTTCTTTTTATTTTTAAAACACCTTTTTTAGTGGAATACCTTATAATTTATAAACATTTTTTGTTTTACATTGTTTTATTTGTATGGATTACCTTTTTAAATGTTTTTTTCACACGCAATTGCAAACGATTTTCCCGTTTATCCGAACATGACATAGACATGGCGGGTTTGACAAATTGACAAGAGATCTCCTCTATGACACCTGTTCCCACCTTTGTTTGTTTTTTAAGTTTCGTTTAAGCTGTGCTCCCAATTTAAGTCAGAAGACTTCTTAACGTGTTACTGTTTGTTGTCTTTGCATTTCATTGTTCTTAAAACTGAATTCCGTGGAAGCAATGTTTTAGTTTTTCAAATAGAAATTTTTAATAAATCTTTGTCTGTTCTCATGCACTTATATTGATAATCTGATAAACCATTATTTTAAAGGAGATATCCCAATGCAAACATTCGCTAATACTTCAAAAAAGAGAAAAATAGCGATATAAAATCAAATTTTAACATATTTGCTACACGTGCCTTGTACATATCTAAAAAAAAAATAATAAATTCAGGAAATTCAAAACTTATAAAGTTGAAAACAAATAAATTCAAAGAATATTTTTTCTTTGTTTGTAAAAAATATCTTAATGCTCGAAGTAATCTTTCTGACCATCTTTTTTGACTGGATTTAGACATCATAGATGTACACCTACTGCTCTGGGGCAACGAAATCTTTCATTTGAATTAAACATTGGCATTTTTGCCGCTGTTCATGAATTTATAGATGAATCTTGTAGATTTAGCTAGATACCGGGTATATTATTGACTTTTATTTTTACATGCTTTTGTTAATATTTTTCATGACAGTAACTATGTGTTTTTTAAGGAGAAGAACTAGGAAGTTGTTAGAACTTGTTTCTTATTTTCTGCTTGCCAATAAAATATGTTTAAAAAAAAAAAAAAAAAATTATTTTTGTGATGATAATAATGGCATACTACTAGGCACTGTAGAAAAATAAGTCCGAAAAATGCGTGCATCATTTTTTAAAAGTAAGGAAGAACGAAAAAAGATAAGCGTTAAGAATGGATACATGTATCGTTATGATTGAGTTTATTTTTATCATTGATACTCCATATCTGGTATAAATGGAAGCATTTTTTTCAGGTGATGTCTATGGTTTATATAGGTCAGCTTTCTTTAACAAAGTGACGATACAACAAGCAGATATTTCTCCATTACAACCGTTCCTGCTGTGGGACTCGAATGCTACATCAAAGAAATTATGTGCTTTAAAATGTTTGGAAATATCCTGTCTAACCTTCTTTTACAATAATCAATCTCGAACATGTAAAATGTATTCCAGAAATATCAATAAAAAAATTGGACCGCAATCAAACAGCTTGGAGTTTTATCAAAGACAGGGTAAGAAAATATCGAACATTTAAGTAATGCGTAAAAAATTTACGTGTAGGTCTTAAAATACATAAATTGGCGTTTGGAGGGGGTCAGAGAATATTGGATGCTGGCAATGGGATTTCAGATTTTGACTGTCAATACAATTTCTCCCTCTGTCCTGGGTTCGAGCCAAAGTCAACAAGTAATCTAAGTTGATTAAATTAGCCAGAAACATTTTCATTGCCAGTTCTGGGTCTTTTGAATATAAAAATATAGAGTACCTGTGAAGCAAGATAGGCAAAAGATCTCTCTATGCTCGATGGCCTGATGTGCCAAGATTGTCTCCCCCTTCCAATCCCCCCCCAAAGAAAAGCCAAGGTGTGTGTAAAACTTTTTTTGCGAAGGTAACACGTTTTGATTTACAAAATAAGAAATTAAAGTCGTCATCACAAGTAAAACAAAAAGGCATAAAATCTCTAACAAACTTTTACTATAGTTTTAACTACTAGTATAGTACTCTTTTGTTAGGAGTGGGACCAAAATACAACGGTCTTCCACCACATACATGTATAAACGTGTCCAAGCAAAACCCACTCAATCGAATTTGTTAGTTAATTGACTTTAATATTTTATTTAAACACCGAAGTTTTATACAATTCACATATGAAGGTTATAACTCTATGATTTGAAGGATCGTGTGAAGAGTTTGATTATGTCTCCTTACAAACTACGAGCAAGTGTTTAAAGCTTTACCATACAGAGATGTCCTGGATGACAGCCAACAGCACCTGTGCCTCAGCCGGTGGAAAGCTTTTTGGCATAACCACAGCTGAAATGTATGACGAGATTCTTAATGCAACGTCTCGAAAAGGTACGAATAAGGAAATATATTGATTGACAGACAAATGCTTTAAAAATGAAAAAGCATGTGCTTAATAAATGTTGCAGGAACGATATAACTCT